>NW_027365207.1:0-130740 GCF_046119375.1 Phyllobates terribilis
AAATTTTTTGCTTTTTCCTGCTCCTCTTAGCATTATAAAGAAGACTCAAAGAGAGTGAGATGCCAGCTCCTTTCATTCAGTCAGTAGCTTCAATCATTTCTGGACGTTTTTCAATGGCAAAAATCAATGAATATTGTAAATGCACAAACAGTAATTTCTCCGCATTGCAAGGTGCAATTCTGAAATTTTTTGCTTTTTCCTGCTCCTCTTAGCATGATAAAGAAGATTCAAAGAGAGTGAGATGCCAGCTCCTTTCATTCAGTCAGTAGCTTCATCATTTCTTGGTATATGAATAACATGATGTTTTTCATGGCAAAAATCAATGAATATTGTAAATGCACAAACAGTAATTTCTCCGCATTGCAAGTTGCAATTCTGAAATTTTTTGCTTTTTCCTGCTCCTCTTAGCATGATAAAGAAGATTCAAAGAGAGTGAGATGCCAGCTCCTTTCATTCAGTCAGTAGCTTCAATTATTTCTGGACGTTTTTCAATGGCAAAAATCAATGAATATTGTAAATGCACAAACAGTAATTTCTCCGCATTGCAAGGTGCAATTCTGAAATTTTTTGCTTTTTCCTGCTCCTCTTAGCATGATAAAGAAGATTCAAAGAGAGTGAGATGCCAGCTCCTTTCATTCAGTCAGTTGCTTCAATCATTTCTGGACGTTTTTCAATGGCAAAAATCAATGAATATTGTAAATGCACAACAGTAATTTCTCCGCATTGCAAGGTGCAATTCTGAAATTTTTTGCTTTTTCCTGCTCCTCTTAGCATGATAAAGAAGATTCAAAGAGAGTGAGATGCCAGCTCCTTTCATTCAGTCAGTAGCTTCAATCATTTCCTGGACGTTTTTCAATGGCAAAAATCAATGAATATTGTAAATGCACAAACAGTAATTTCTCCGCATTGCAAGGTGCAATTCTGAAATTTTTTGCTTTTTCCTGCTCCTCTTTGCATGATAAAGAAGATTCAAAGAGAGTGAGATGCCAGCTCCTTTCATTCAGTCAGTAGCTTCAATCATTTTCTGGTATATGAATAACATGATGTTTTTCAATGGCAAAAATCAATGAATATTGTAAATGCACAAACAGTAATTTCTCCGCATTGCAAGGTGCAATTCTGAAATTTTTGGCTTTTTCCTGCTCCTCTTAGCATGATAAAGAAGATTCAAAGAGAGTGAGATGCCAGCTCCTTTCATTCAGTCAGTAGCTTCAATCATTTCTGGATGTTTTTCAATGGCAAAAATCAATGAATATTGTAAATGCACAAACAGTAATTTCTCCGCATTGCAAGGTGCAATTCTGAAATTTCTTGCATTTTCCTGCTCCTCTTAGCATGATAAAGAAGATTCAAAGAGAGTGAGATGCCAGCTCCTTTCATTCAGTCAGTAGCTTCAATCATTTCTGGACGTTTTTCAATGGCAAAAATCAATGAATATTGTAAATGCACAAACAGTAATTTCTCCGCATTGCAAGGTGCAATTCTGAAATTTTTTGCTTTTTCCTGCTCCTCTTAGCATGATAAAGAAGATTCAAAGAGAGTGAGATGCCAGCTCCTTTCATTCAGTCAGTAGCTTCAAACATTTCTGGTATATGAATAACATGATGTTTTCAATGGCAAAAATCAATGAATATTGTAAATGCACAAACAGTAATTTCTCCCGCATTGCAAGGTGCAATTCTGAAATTTTTGCTTTTTCCTGCTCCTCTTAGCATGATAAAGAAGATTCAAAGAGAGTGAGATGCCAGCTCCTTTCATTCAGTCAGTAGCTTCAATCATTTCTGGACGTTTTCAATGGCAAAAATCAATGAATATTGTAAATGCACAAACAGTAATTTCTCCGCATTGCAAGGTGCAATTCTGAAATTTTTTGCTTTTTCCTGCTCCTCTTAGCATGATAAAGAAGATTCAAAGAGAGTGAGATGCCAGCTTCTTTCATTCAGTCAGTAGCTTCAAACATTTCTGGGATATGAATAACATGATGTTTTCAATGGCAAAAATTAATGAATATTGTAAATGCACAAACAGTAATTTCTACGCATTGCAAGGTGCAATTCTGAATTTTTGCTTTTTCCTGCTCCTCTTAGCATGATAAAGAAGATTCAAAGAGAGTGAGATGCCAGCTCCTTTCATTCAGTCAGTAGCTTCAATCATTTCTGGACGTTTTTCAATGGCAAAAATCAATGAATATTGTAAATGCACAAACAGTAATTTCTCCGCATTGCAAGGTGCAATTCTGAAATTTTTTGCTTTTTCCTGCTCCTCTTAGCATGATAAAGAAGATTCAAAGAGAGTGAGATGCCAGCTCCTTTCATTCAGTCAGTAGCTTCAATCATTTCTGGACGTTTTTCAATGGCAAAAATCAATGAATATTGTAAATGCACAAACAGTAATTTCTCCGCATTGCAAGGTGCAATTCTGAAATTTTTTGCTTTTTCCTGCTCCTCTTAGCATGATAAAGAAGATTCAAAGAGAGTGAGATGCCAGCTCCTTTCATTCAGTCAGTAGCTTCAATCATTTCTGGTATATGAATAACATGATGTTTTCAATGGCAAAAATCAATGAATATTGTAAATGCACAAACAGTAATTTCTCCGCATTGCAAGTTGCAATTCTGAAATTTTTGCTTTTTCCTGCTCCTCTTAGCATGATAAAGAAGATTCAAAGAGAGTGAGATGCCAGCTCCTTTCATTCAGTCAGTAGCTTCAATCATTTCTGACGTTTTTCAATGGCAAAATCAATGAATATTGTAAATGCACAAACAGTAATTTCTCCGCATTGCAAGGTGCAATTCTGAAATTTTTTGCTTTTTCCTGCTCCTCTTAGCATGATAAAGAAGATTCAAAGAGAGTGAGATGCCAGCTCCTTTCATTCAGTCAGTAGCTTCAATCATTTCTGGACGTTTTTCAATGGCAAAAATCAATGAATATTGTAAATGCACAAACAGTAATTTCTCCGCATTGCAAGGTGCAATTCTGAAATTTTTTGCTTTTTCCTGCTCCTCTTAGCATGATAAAGAAGATTCAAAGAGAGTGAGATGCCAGCTCCTTTCATTCAGTCAGTAGCTTCAAACATTTCTGGTATATGAATAACATGATGTTTTTCAATGGCAAAAATCAATGAATATTGTAAATGCACAAACAGTAATTTCTCCGCATTGCAAGGTGCAATTCTGAAATTTTTTGCTTTTTCCTGCTCCTCTTAGCATGATAAAGAAGATTCAAAGAGAGTGAGATGCCAGCTCCTTTCATTCAGTCAGTAGCTTCAATCATTTCTGGACGTTTTTCAATGGCAAAAATCAATGAATATTGTAAATGCACAAACAGTAATTTCTCCGCATTGCAAGGTGCAATTCTGAAATTTTTTGCTTTTTTCCTGCTCCTCTTAGCATGATAAAGAAGATTCAAAGAGAGTGAGATGCCAGCTCCTTCATTCAGTCAGTAGCTTCAATCATTTCTGGTATATGAATAACATGATGTTTTTCAATGGCAAAAATCAATGAATATTGTAAATGCACAAACAGTAATTTCTCCACATTGCAAGGTGCAATTCTGAAATTTTTTGCTTTTTCCTGCTCCTCTTAGCATGATAAAGAAGATTCAAAGAGAGTGAGATGCCAGCTCCTTTCATTCAGTCAGTAGCTTCAATCATTTCTGGACGTTTTTCAATGGCAAAAATCAATGAATATTGTAAATGCACAAACAGTAATTTCTCCGCATTGCAAGGTGCAATTCTGAAATTTTTTGCTTTTTCCTGCTCCTCTTAGCATGATAAAGAAGATTCAAAGAGAGCGAGATGCCAGCTCCTTTCATTCAGTCAGTAGCTTCAATCATTTCTGGTATATGAATAACATGATGTTTTTCAATGGCAAAAATCAATGAATATTGTAAATGCACAAACAGTAATTTCTCCGCATTGCAAGGTGCAATTCTGAAATTTTTTGCTTTTTCCTGCTCCTCTTAGCATGATAAAGAAGATTCAAAGAGAGTGAGATGCCAGCTCCTTTCATTCAGTCAGTAGCTTCAATCATTTCTGGACGTTTTTCAATGGCAAAAATCAATGAATATTGTAAATGCACAAACAGTAATTTCTCCGCATTGCAAGGTGCAATTCTGAAATTTTTTGCTTTTTCCTGCTCCTCTTAGCATGATAAAGAAGATTCAAAGAGAGTGAGATGCCAGCTCCTTTCATTCAGTCAGTAGCTTCAAACATTTCTGGTATATGAATAACATGATGTTTTTCAATGGCAAAAATCAATGAATATTGTAAATGCACAAACAGTAATTTCTCCGCATTGCAAGGTGCAATTCTGAAATTTTTTGCTTTTTCCTGCTCCTCTTAGCATGATAAAGAAGATTCAAAGAGAGTGAGATGCCAGCTCCTTTCATTCAGTCAGTAGCTTCAATCATTTCTGGACGTTTTTCAATGGCAAAAATCAATGAATATTGTAAATGCACAAACAGTAATTTCTCCGCATTGCAAGGTGCAATTCTGAAATTTTTTGCTTTTTCCTGCTCCTCTTAGCATGATAAAGAAGATTCAAAGAGAGTGAGATGCCAGCTCCTTTCATTCAGTCAGTAGCTTCAATCATTTCTGGACGTTTTTCAATGGCAAAAATCAATGAATATTGTAAATGCACAAACAGTAATTTCTCCGCATTGCAAGGTGCAATTCTGAAATTTTTTGCTTTTTCCTGCTCCTCTTAGCATGATAAAGAAGATACAAAGAGAGTGAGATGCCAGCTCCTTTCATTCAGTCAGTAGCTTCAATCATTTCTGGTATATGAATAACATGATGTTTTTCAATGGCAAAAATCAATGAATATTGTAAATGCACAAACAGTAATTTCTCCGCATTGCAAGGTGCAATTCTGAAATTTTTTGCTTTTTCCTGCTCCTCTTAGCATGATAAAGAAGATTCAAAGAGAGTGAGATGCCAGCTCCTTTCATTCAGTCAGCAGCTTCAATCATTTCTGGACATTTTTCAATGGCAAAAATCAATGAATATTGTAAATGCACAAACAGTAATTTCTCCGCATTGCAAGGTGCAATTCTGAAATTTTTTGCTTTTTCCTGCTCCTCTTAGCATGATAAAGAAGATTCAAAGAGAGTGAGATGCCAGCTCCTTTCATTCAGTCAGTAGCTTCAAACATTTCTGGTATATGAATAACATGATGTTTTTCAATGGCAAAAATCAATGAATATTGTAAAAGCACAAACAGTAATTTCTCCGCATTGCAAGGTGCAATTCTGAAATTTTTTGCTTTTTCCTGCTCCTCTTAGCATGATAAAGAAGATTCAAAGAAAGTGAGATGCCAGCTCCTTTCATTCAGTCAGTAGCTTCAATCATTTCTGGACGTTTTTCAATGGCAAAAATCAATGAATATTGTAAATGCACAAACAGTAATTTCTCCGCATTGCAAGGTGCAATTCTGAAATTTTTTGCTTTTTCCTGCTCCTCTTAGCATGATAAAGAAGATTCAAAGAGAGTGAGATGCCAGCTCCTTTCATTCAGTCACTAGCTTCAATCATTTCTGGTATAAGAATAACATGATGTTTTTCAATGGCAAAAATCAATGAATATTGTAAATGCACAAACAGTAATTTCTCCGCATTGCAAGTTGCAATTCTGAAATTTTTTGCTTTTTCCTGCTCCTCTTAGCATGATAAAGAAGATTCAAAGAGAGTGAGATGCCAGCTCCTTTCATTCAGTCAGTAGCTTCAATTATTTCTGGACGTTTTTCAATGGCAAAAATCAATGAATATTGTAAATGCACAAACAGTAATTTCTCCGCATTGCAAGGTGCAATTCTGAAATTTTTTGCTTTTTCCTGCTCCTCTTAGCATGATAAAGAAGATTCAAAGAGAGTGAGATGCCAGCTCCTTTCATTCAGTCAGTTGCTTCAATCATTTCTGGACGTTTTTCAATGGCAAAAATCATTGAATATTGTAAATGCACAAACAGTAATTTCTCCGCATTGCAAGGTGCAATTCTGAAATTTTTTGCTTTTTCCTGCTCCTCTTAGCATGATAAAGAAGATTCAAAGAGAGTGAGATGCCAGCTCCTTTCATTCAGTCAGTAGCTTCAATCATTTCTGGACGTTTTTCAATGGCAAAAATCAATGAATATTGTAAATGCACAAACAGTAATTTCTCCGCATTGCAAGGTGCAATTCTGAAATTTTTTGCTTTTTCCTGCTCCTCTTTGCATGATAAAGAAGATTCAAAGAGAGTGAGATGCCAGCTCCTTTCATTCAGTCAGTAGCTTCAATCATTTCTGGTATATGAATAACATGATGTTTTTCAATGGCAAAAATCAATGAATATTGTAAATGCACAAACAGTAATTTCTCCGCATTGCAAGGTGCAATTCTGAAATTTTTGGCTTTTTCCTGCTCCTCTTAGCATGATAAAGAAGATTCAAAGAGAGTGAGATGCCAGCTCCTTTCATTCAGTCAGTAGCTTCAATCATTTCTGGATGTTTTTCAATGGCAAAAATCAATGAATATTGTAAATGCACAAACAGTAATTTCTCCGCATTGCAAGGTGCAATTCTGAAATTTCTTGCATTTTCCTGCTCCTCTTAGCATGATAAAGAAGATTCAAAGAGAGTGAGATGCCAGCTCCTTTCATTCAGTCAGTAGCTTCAATCATTTCTGGACGTTTTTCAATGGCAAAAATCAATGAATATTGTAAATGCACAAACAGTAATTTCTCCGCATTGCAAGGTGCAATTCTGAAATTTTTTGCTTTTTCCTGCTCCTCTTAGCATGATAAAGAAGATTCAAAGAGAGTGAGATGCCAGCTCCTTTCATTCAGTCAGTAGCTTCAAACATTTCTGGTATATGAATAACATGATGTTTTTCAATGGCAAAAATCAATGAATATTGTAAATGCACAAACAGTAATTTCTCCGCATTGCAAGGTGCAATTCTGAAATTTTTTCCTTTTTCCTGCTCCTCTTAGCATGATAAAGAAGATTCAAAGAGAGTGAGATGCCAGCTCCTTTCATTCAGTCAGTAGCTTCAATCATTTCTGGTATATGAATAACATGATGTTTTTCAATGGCAAAAATCAATGAATATTGTAAATGCACAAACAGTAATTTCTCCGCATTGCAAGTTGCAATTCTGAATTTTTTTGCTTTTTCCTGCTCCTCTTAGCATGATAAAGAAGATTCAAAGAGAGTGAGATGCCAGCTCCTTTCATTCAGTCAGTAGCTTCAATCATTTCTGGACGTTTTTCAATGGCAAAAATCAATGAATATTGTAAATGCACAAACAGTAATTTCTCCGCATTGCAAGGTGCAATTCTGAAATTTTTTGCTTTTTCCTGCTCCTCTTAGCATGATAAAGAAGATTCAAAGAGAGTGAGATGCCAGCTCCTTTCATTCAGTCAGTAGCTTCAATCATTTCTGGACGTTTTCAATGGCAAAAATCAATGAATATTGTAAATGCACAAACAGTAATTTCTCCGCATTGCAAGGTGCAATTCTGAAATTTTTTGCTTTTTCCTGCTCCTCTTAGCATGATAAAGAAGATTCAAAGAGAGTGAGATGCCAGCTCCTTTCATTCAGTCAGTAGCTTCAAACATTTCTGGTATATGAATAACATGATGTTTTTCAATGGCAAAAATCAATGAATATTGTAAAAGCACAAACAGTAATTTCTCCGCATTGCAAGGTGCAATTCTGAAATTTTTTGCTTTTTCCTGCTCCTCTTAGCATGATAAAGAAGATTCAAAGAGAGTGAGATGCCAGCTCCTTTCATTCAGTCAGTAGCTTCAATCATTTCTGGACGTTTTTCAATGGCAAAAATCAATGAATATTGTAAATGCACAAACAGTAATTTCTCCGTATTGCAAGGTGCAATTCTGAAATTTTTTGCTTTTTCCTGCTCCTCTTAGCATGATAAAGAAGATTCAAAGAGAGTGAGATGCCAGCTCCTTTCATTCAGTCAGTAGCTTCAATCATTTCTGGTATATGAATAACATGATGTTTTTCAATGGCAAAAATCAATGAATATTGTAAATGCACAAACAGTAATTTCTCCACATTGCAAGGTGCAATTCTGAAATTTTTTGCTTTTTCCTGCTCCTCTTAGCATGATAAAGAAGATTCAAAGAGAGTGAGATGCCAGCTCCTTTCATTCAGTCAGTAGCTTCAATCATTTCTGGACGTTTTTCAATGGCAAAAATCAATGAATATTGTAAATGCACAAACAGTAATTTCTCCGCATTGCAAGGTGCAATTCTGAAATTTTTTGCTTTTTCCTGCTCCTCTTTGCATGATAAAGAAGATTCAAAGAGAGTGAGATGCCAGCTCCTTTCATTCAGTCAGTAGCTTCAATCATTTCTGGTATATGAATAACATGATGTTTTTCAATGGCAAAAATCAATGAATATTGTAAATGCACAAACAGTAATTTCTCCGCATTGCAAGGTGCAATTCTGAAATTTTTGGCTTTTTCCTGCTCCTCTTAGCATGATAAAGAAGATTCAAAGAGAGTGAGATGCCAGCTCCTTTCATTCAGTCAGTAGCTTCAATCATTTCTGGATGTTTTTCAATGGCAAAAATCAATGAATATTGTAAATGCACAAACAGTAATTTCTCCACATTGCAAGGTGCAATTCTGAAATTTCTTGCATTTTCCTGCTCCTCTTAGCATGATAAAGAAGATTCAAAGAGAGTGAGATGCCAGCTCCTTTCATTCAGTCAGTAGCTTCAATCATTTCTGGACGTTTTTCAATGGCAAAAATCAATGAATATTGTAAATGCACAAACAGTAATTTCTCCGCATTGCAAGGTGCAATTCTGAAATTTTTTGCTTTTTCCTGCTCCTCTTAGCATGATAAAGAAGATTCAAAGAGAGTGAGATGCCAGCTCCTTTCATTCAGTCAGTAGCTTCAAACATTTCTGGTATATGAATAACATGATGTTTTTCAATGGCAAAAATCAATGAATATTGTAAAAGCACAAACAGTAATTTCTCCGCATTGCAAGGTGCAATTCTGAAATTTTTTGCTTTTTCCTGCTCCTCTTAGCATGATAAAGAAGATTCAAAGAGAGTGAGATGCCAGCTCCTTTCATTCAGTCAGTAGCTTCAATCATTTCTGGTATATGAATAACATGATGTTTTTCAATGGCAAAAATCAATGAATATTGTAAATGCACAAACAGTAATTTCTCCGCATTGCAAGTTGCAATTCTGAAATTTTTTGCTTTTTCCTTCTCCTCTTAGCATGATAAAGAAGATTCAAAGAGAGTGAGATGCCAGCTCCTTTCATTCAGTCAGTAGCTTCAATCATTTCTGGACGTTTTTCAATGGCAAAAATCAATGAATATTGTAAATGCACAAACAGTAATTTCTCCGCATTGCAAGGTGCAATTCTGAAATTTTTTGCTTTTTCCTGCTCCTCTTAGCATGATAAAGAAGATTCAAAGAGAGTGAGATGCCAGCTCCTTTCATTCAGTCAGTAGCTTCAATCATTTCTGGACGTTTTTCAATGGCAAAAATCAATGAATATTGTAAATGCACAAACAGTAATTTCTCCGCATTGCAAGGTGCAATTCTGAAATTTTTTGCTTTTTCCTGCTCCTCTTAGCATGATAAAGAAGATTCAAAGAGAGTGAGATGCCAGCTCCTTTCATTCAGTCAGTAGCTTCAAACATTTCTGGTATATGAATAACATGATGTTTTTCAATGGCAAAAATCAATGAATATTGTAAAAGCACAAACAGTAATTTCTCCGCATTGCAAGGTGCAATTCTGAAATTTTTTGCTTTTTCCTGCTCCTCTTAGCATGATAAAGAAGATTCAAAGAGAGTGAGATGCCAGCTCCTTTCATTCAGTCAGTAGCTTCAATCATTTCTGGACGTTTTTCAATGGCAAAAATCAATGAATATTGTAAATGCACAAACAGTAATTTCTCCGTATTGCAAGGTGCAATTCTGAAATTTTTTGCTTTTTCCTGCTCCTCTTAGCATGATAAAGAAGATTCAAAGAGAGTGAGATGCCAGCTCCTTTCATTCAGTCAGTAGCTTCAATCATTTCTGGTATATGAATAACATGATGTTTTTCAATGGCAAAAATCAATGAATATTGTAAATGCACAAACAGTAATTTCTCCACATTGCAAGGTGCAATTCTGAAATTTTTTGCTTTTTCCTGCTCCTCTTAGCATGATAAAGAAGATTCAAAGAGAGTGAGATGCCAGCTCCTTTCATTCAGTCAGTAGCTTCAATCATTTCTGGACGTTTTTCAATGGCAAAAATCAATGAATATTGTAAATGCACAAACAGTAATTTCTCCGCATTGCAAGGTGCAATTCTGAAATTTTTTGCTTTTTCCTGCTCCTCTTAGCATGATAAAGAATATTCAAAGAGAGCGAGATGCCAGCTCCTTTCATTCAGTCAGTAGCTTCAATCATTTCTGGTATATGAATAACATGATGTTTTTCAATGGCAAAAATCAATGAATATTGTAAATGCACAAACAGTAATTTCTCCGCATTGCAAGGTGCAATTCTGAAATTTTTTGCTTTTTCCTGCTCCTCTTAGCATGATAAAGAAGATTCAAAGAGAGTGAGATGCCAGCTCCTTTCATTCAGTCAGTAGCTTCAATCATTTCTGGACGTTTTTCAATGGCAAAAATCAATGAATATTGTAAATGCACAAACAGTAATTTCTCCGCATTGCAAGGTGCAATTCTGAAATTTTTTGCTTTTTCCTGCTCCTCTTAGCATGATAAAGAAGATTCAAAGAGAGTGAGATGCCAGCTCCTTTCATTCAGTCAGTAGCTTCAAACATTTCTAGTATATGAATAACATGATGTTTTTCAATGGCAAAAATCAATGAATATTGTAAATGCACAAACAGTAATTTCTCCGCATTGCAAGGTGCAATTCTGAAATTTTTTGCTTTTTCCTGCTCCTCTTAGCATGATAAAGAAGATTCAAAGAGAGTGAGATGCCAGCTCCTTTCATTCAGTCAGTAGCTTCAATCATTTCTGGACGTTTTTCAATGGCAAAAATCAATGAATATTGTAAATGCACAAACAGTAATTTCTCCGCATTGCAAGGTGCAATTCTGAAATTTTTTGCTTTTTCCTGCTCCTCTTAGCATGATAAAGAAGATTCAAAGAGAGTGAGATGCCAGCTCCTTTCATTCAGTCAGTAGCTTCAATCATTTCTGGACGTTTTTCAATGGCAAAAATCAATGAATAATGTAAATGCACAAACAGTAATTTCTCCGCATTGCAAGGTGCAATTCTGAAATTTTTTGCTTTTTTCTGCTCCTCTTAGCATGATAAAGAAGATTCAAAGAGAGTGAGATGCCAGCTCCTTTCATTCAGTCAGTAGCTTCAATCATTTCTGGTATATGAATAACATGATGTTTTTCAATGGCAAAAATCAATGAATATTGTAAATGCACAAACAGTAATTTCTCCGCATTGCAAGGTGCAATTCTGAAATTTTTTGCTTTTTCCTGCTCCTCTTAGCATGATAAAGAAGATTCAAAGAGAGTGAGATGCCAGCTCCTTTCATTCAGTCAGCAGCTTCAATCATTTCTGGACATTTTTCAATGGCAAAAATCAATGAATATTGTAAATGCACAAACAGTAATTTCTCCGCATTGCAAGGTGCAATTCTGAAATTTTTTGCTTTTTCCTGCTCCTCTTAGCATGATAAAGAAGATTCAAAGAGAGTGAGATGCCAGCTCCTTTCATTCAGTCAGTAGCTTCAAACATTTCTGGTATATGAATAACATGATGTTTTTCAATGGCAAAAATCAATGAATATTGTAAAAGCACAAACAGTAATTTCTCCGCATTGCAAGGTGCAATTCTGAAATTTTTTGCTTTTTCCTGCTCCTCTTAGCATGATAAAGAAGATTCAAAGAGAGTGAGATGCCAGCTCCTTTCATTCAGTCAGTAGCTTCAATCATTTCTGGACGTTTTTCAATGGCAAAAATCAATGAATATTGTAAATGCACAAACAGTAATTTCTCCGCATTGCAAGGTGCAATTCTGAAATTTTTTGCTTTTTCCTGCTCCTCTTAGCATGATAAAGAAGATTCAAAGAGAGTGAGATGCCAGCTCCTTTCATTCAGTCAGTAGCTTCAATCATTTCTGGTATATGAATAACATGATGTTTTTCAATGGCAAAAATCAATGAATATTGTAAATGCACAAACAGTAATTTCTCCGCATTGCAAGTTGCAATTCTGAAATTTTTTGCTTTTTCCTGCTCCTCTTAGCATGATAAAGAAGATTCAAAGAGAGTGAGATGCCAGCTCCTTTCATTCAGTCAGTAGCTTCAATTATTTCTGGACGTTTTTCAATGGCAAAAATCAATGAATATTGTAAATGCACAAACAGTAATTTCTCCGCATTGCAAGGTGCAATTCTGAAATTTTTTGCTTTTTCCTGCTCCTCTTAGCATGATAAAGAAGATTCAAAGAGAGTGAGATGCCAGCTCCTTTCATTCAGTCAGTTGCTTCAATCATTTCTGGACGTTTTTCAATGGCAAAAATCAGTGAATATTGTAAATGCACAAACAGTAATTTCTCCGCATTGCAAGGTGCAATTCTGAAATTTTTTGCTTTTTCCTGCTCCTCTTAGCATGATAAAGAAGATTCAAAGAGAGTGAGATGCCAGCTCCTTTCATTCAGTCAGTAGCTTCAATCATTTCTGGACGTTTTTCAATGGCAAAAATCAATGAATATTGTAAATGCACAAACAGTAATTTCTCCGCATTGCAAGGTGCAATTCTGAAATTTTTTGCTTTTTCCTGCTCCTCTTTGCATGATAAAGAAGATTCAAAGAGAGTGAGATGCCAGCTCCTTTCATTCAGTCAGTAGCTTCAATCATTTCTGGTATATGAATAACATGATGTTTTTCAATGGCAAAAATCAATGAATATTGTAAATGCACAAACAGTAATTTCTCCGCATTGCAAGGTGCAATTCTGAAATTTTTGGCTTTTTCCTGCTCCTCTTAGCATGATAAAGAAGATTCAAAGAGAGTGAGATGCCAGCTCCTTTCATTCAGTCAGTAGCTTCAATCATTTCTGGATGTTTTTCAATGGCAGAAATCAATGAATATTGTAAATGCACAAACAGTAATTTCTCCGCATTGCAAGGTGCAATTCTGAAATTTCTTGCATTTTCCTGCTCCTCTTAGCATGATGAAGAAGATTCAAAGAGAGTGAGATGCCAGCTCCTTTCATTCAGTCAGTAGCTTCAATCATTTCTGGACGTTTTTCAATGGCAAAAATCAATGAATATTGTAAATGCACAAACAGTAATTTCTCCGCATTGCAAGGTGCAATTCTGAAATTTTTTGCTTTTTCCTGCTCCTCTTAGCATGATAAAGAAGATTCAAAGAGAGTGAGATGCCAGCTCCTTTCATTCAGTCAGTAGCTTCAAACATTTCTGGTATATGAATAACATGATGTTTTTCAATGGCAAAAATCAATGAATATTGTAAATGCACAAACAGTAATTTCTCCGCATTGCAAGGTGCAATTCTGAAATTTTTTGCTTTTTCCTGCTCCTCTTAGCATGATAAAGAAGATTCAAAGAGAGTGAGATGCCAGCTCCTTTCATTCAGTCAGTAGCTTCAATCATTTCTGGACGTTTTTCAATGGCAAAAATCAATGAATATTGTAAATGCACAAACAGTAATTTCTCCGCATTGCAAGGTGCAATTCTGAAATTTTTTGCTTTTTCCTGCTCCTCTTAGCATGATAAAGAAGATTCAAAGAGAGTGAGATGCCAGCTTCTTTCATTCAGTCAGTAGCTTCAAACATTTCTGGGATATGAATAACATGATGTTTTTCAATGGCAAAAATTAATGAATATTGTAAATGCACAAACAGTAATTTCTCCGCATTGCAAGGTGCAATTCTGAAATTTTTTGCTTTTTCCTGCTCCTCTTAGCATGATAAAGAAGATTCAAAGAGAGTGAGATGCCAGCTCCTTTCATTCAGTCAGTAGCTTCAATCATTTCTGGACGTTTTTCAATGGCAAAAATCAATGAATATTGAAAATGCACAAACAGTAATTTCTCCGCATTGCAAGGTGAAATTCTGAAATTTTTTGCTTTTTCCTGCTCCTCTTAGCATGATAAAGAAGATTCAAAGAGAGTGAGATGCCAGCTCCTTTCATTCAGTCAGTAGCTTCAATCATTTCTGGACGTTTTTCAATGGCAAAAATCAATGAATATTGTAAATGCACAAACAGTAATTTCTCCGCATTGCAAGGTGCAATTCTGAAATTTTTTGCTTTTTCCTGCTCCTCTTAGCATGATAAAGAAGATTCAAAGAGAGTGAGATGCCAGCTCCTTTCATTCAGTCAGTAGCTTCAATCATTTCTGGTATATGAATAACATGATGTTTTTCAATGGCAAAAATCAATGAATATTGTAAATGCACAAACAGTAATTTCTCCGCATTGCAAGTTGCAATTCTGAAATTTTTTGCTTTTTCCTGCTCCTCTTAGCATGATAAAGAAGATTCAAAGAGAGTGAGATTCCAGCTCCTTTCATTCAGTCAGTAGCTTCAATCATTTCTGGACGTTTTTCAATGGCAAAAATCAATGAATATTGTAAATGCACAAACAGTAATTTCTCCGCATTGCAAGGTGCAATTCTGAAATTTTTTGCTTTTTCCTGCTCCTCTTAGCATGATAAAGACGATTCAAAGAGATTGAGATGCCAGCTCCTTTCATTCAGTCAGTAGCTTCAATCATTTCTGGACGTTTTTCAATGACAAAAATCAATGAATATTGTAAATGCACAAACAGTAATTTCTCCGCATTGCAAGATGCAATTCTGAAATTTTTTGCTTTTTCCTGCTCCTCTTAGCATGATAAAAAAGATTCAAAGAGAGTGAGATGCCAGCTCCTTTCATTCAGTCAGTAGCTTCAATCATTTCTGGACGTTTTTCAATGGCAAAAATCAATGAATATTGTAAATGCACAAACAGTAATTTCTCCGCATTGCAAGGTGCAATTCTGAAATTTTTTGCTTTTTCCTGCTCCTCTTAGCATGATAAAGAAGATTCAAAGAGAGTGAGATGCCAGCTCCTTTCATTCAGTCAGTAGCTTCAATCATTTCTGGTATATGAATAACATGATGTTTTTCAATGGCAAAAATCAATGAATATTGTAAATGCACAAACAGTAATTTCTTCGCATTGCAAGGTGCAATTCTGAAATTTTTTGCTTTTTCCTGCTCCTCTTAGCATGATAAAGAAGATTCAAAGAGAGTGAGATGCCAGCTCCTTTCATTCAGTCAGTAGCTTCAATCATTTCTGGACGTTTTTCAATGGCAAAAATCAATGAATATTGTAAATGCACAAACAGTAATTTCTCCGCATTGCAAGGTGCAATTTTGAAATTTTTTGCTTTTTCCTGCTCCTCTTAGCATGATAAAGAAGATTCAAAGAGAGTGAGATGCCAGCTCCTTTCATTCAGTCAGTAGCTTCAGTCATTTCTGGACGTTTTTCAATGGCAAAAATCAATGAATATTGTAAATGCACAAACAGTAATTTCTCCGCATTGCAAGGTGCAATTCTGAAATTTTTTGCTTTTTCCTGCTCCTCTTAGCATGATAAAGAAGATTCAAAGAGAGTGAGATGCCAGCTCCTTTCATTCAGTCAGTAGCTTCAAACATTTCTGGTATAAACATTTCTGGACGTTTTTCAATGGCAAAAATCAATGAATATTGTAAATGCACAAACAGTAATATCTCCACATTGCAAGGTGCAATTCTGAAATTTTTTGCTTTTTCCTGCTAATCCTAGCATGATAAAGAAGATTCAAATAGAGTGAGATGCCAGCTCCTTTCATTCAGTCAGTAGCTTCAAACATTTCTGGACGTTTTTCAATGGCAAAATTCAATGAATATTGTAAATGCACAAACAGTAATATCTCCACATTGCCAGGTGCAATTCTGAAATTTTTTGCTTTTTCCTGCTAATCCTAGCATGATAAAGAAGATTCAAAGAGAGTGAGATGCCAGCTCCTTTCATTCAGTCAGTAGCTTCAATCATTTCTGGACGTTTTTCAATGGCAAAAATCAATGAATATTGTAAATGCACAAACAGTAATTTCTCCGCATTGCAAGGTGCAATTCTGAAATTTTTTGCTTTTTCCTGCTCCTCTTAGCATGATAAAGAAGATTCAAAGAGAGTGAGATGCCAGCTCCTTTCATTCAGTCAGTAGCTTCAATCATTTCTGGACGTTTTTCAATGGCAAAAATCAATGAATATTGTAAATGCACAAACAGTAATTTCTCCGCATTGCAAGGTGCAATTCTGAAATTTTTTGCTTTTTCCTGCTCCTCTTAGCATGATAAAGAAGATTCAAAGAGAGTGAGATGCCAGCTCCTTTCATTCAGTCAGTAGCTTCAATCATTTCTGGTATATGAATAACATGATGTTTTTCAATGGCAAAAATCAATGAATATTGTAAATGCACAAACAGTAATTTCTCCGCATTGCAAGGTGCAATTCTGAAATTTTTTGCTATTTCCTGCTCCTCTTAGCATGATAAAGAAGATTCAAAGAGAGTGAGATGCCAGCTCCTTTCATTCAGTCAGTAGCTTCAATCATTTCTGGACGTTTTTCAATGGCAAAAATCAATGAATATTGTAAATGCACAAACAGTAATTTCTCCGCATTGCAAGATGCAATTCTGAAATTTTTTGCTTTTTCCTGCTCCTCTTAGCATGATAAAGAAGATTCAAAGAGAGTGAGATGCCAGCTCCTTTCATTCAGTCAGTAGCTTCAGTCATTTCTGGACGTTTTTCAATGCAAAAATCAATGAATATTGTAAATGCACAAACAGTAATTTCTCCGCATTGCAAGGTGCAATTCTGAAATTTTTTGCTTTTTCCTGCTCCTCTTAGCATGATAAAGAAGATTCAAAGAGAGTGAGATGCCAGCTCCTTTCATTCAGTCAGTAGCTTCAATCATTTCTGGTATATGAATAACATGATGTTTTTCAATGGCAAAAATCAATGAATATTGTAAATGCACAAACAGTAATTTCTCCGCATTGCAAGGTGCAATTCTGAAATTTTTTGCTTTTTCCTGCTCCTCTTAGCATGATAAAGAAGATTCAAAGAGAGTGAGATGCCAGCTCCTTTCATTCAGTCAGTAGCTTCAATCATTTCTGGATGTTTTTCAATGGCAAAAATCAATGAATATTATAAATGCACAAACAGTAATTTCTCCGCATTGCAAGGTGCAATTCTGAAATTTCTTGCATTTTCCTGCTCCTCTTAGCATGATAAAGAAGATTCAAAGAGAGTGAGATGCCAGCTCCTTTCATTCAGTCAGTAGCTTCAATCATTTCTGGACGTTTTTCAATGGCAAAAATCAATGAATATTGTAAATGCACAAACAGTAATTTCTCCGCATTGCAAGGTGCAATTCTGAAATTTTTTGCTTTTTCCTGCTCCTCTTAGCATGATAAAGAAGATTCAAAGAGAGTGAGATGCCAGCTCCTTTCATTCAGTCAGTAGCTTCAAACATTTCTGGTATATGAATAACATGATGTTTTTCAATGGCAAAAATCAATGAATATTGTAAATGCACAAACAGTAATTTCTCCGCATTGCAAGGTGCAATTCTGAAATTTTTTGCTTTTTCCTGCTCCTCTTAGCATGATAAAGAAGATTCAAAGAGAGTGAGATGCCAGCTCCTTTCATTCAGTCAGTAGCTTCAATCATTTCTGGACGTTTTTCAATGGCAAAAATCAATGAATATTGTAAATGCACAAACAGTAATTTCTCCGCATTGCAAGGTGCAATTCTGAAATTTTTTGCTTTTTCCTGCTCCTATTAGCATGATAAAGAAGATTCAAAGAGAGTGAGATGCCAGCTTCTTTCATTGTCAGTAGCTTCAAACATTTCTGGGATATGAATAACATGATGTTTTTCAATGGCAAAAATTAATGAATATTGTAAATGCACAAACAGTAATTTCTCCGCATTGCAAGGTGCAATTCTGAAATTTTTTGCTTTTTCCTGCTCCTCTTAGCATGATAAAGAAGATTCAAAGAGAGTGAGATGCCAGCTCCTTTCATTCAGTCAGTAGCTTCAATCATTTCTGGACGTTTTTCAATGGCAAAAATCAATGAATATTGTAAATGCACAAACAGTAATTTCTCCGCATTGCAAGGTGCAATTCTGAAATTTTTTGCTTTTTCCTGCTCCTCTTAGCATGATAAAGAAGATTCAAAGAGAGTGAGATGCCAGCTCCTTTCATTCAGTCAGTAGCTTCAATCATTTCTGGACGTTTTTCAATGGCAAAAATCAATGAATATTGTAAATGCACAAACAGTAATTTCTCCGCATTGCAAGGTGCAATTCTGAAATTTTTTGCTTTTTCCTGCTCCTCTTAGCATGATAAAGAAGATTCAAAGAGAGTGAGATGCCAGCTCCTTTCATTCAGTCAGTAGCTTCAAACATTTCTAGTATATGAATAACATGATGTTTTTCAATGGCAAAAATCAATGAATATTGTAAATGCAGAAACAGTAATTTCTCCGCATTGCAAGGTGCAATTCTGAAATTTTTTGCTTTTTCCTGCTCCTCTTAGCATGATAAAGAAGATTCAAAGAGAGTGAGATGCCAGCTCCTTTCATTCAGTCAGTAGCTTCAATCATTTCTGGACGTTTTTCAATGGCAAAAATCAATGAATATTGTAAATGCACAAACAGTAATTTCTCCGCATTGCAAGGTGCAATTCTGAAATTTTTTGCTTTTTCCTGCTCCTCTTAGCATGATAAAGAAGATTCAAAGAGAGTGAGATGCCAGCTCCTTTCATTCAGTCAGTAGCTTCAATCATTTCTGGACGTTTTTCAATGGCAAAAATCAATGAATAATGTAAATGCACAAACAGTAATTTCTCCGCATTGCAAGGTGCAATTCTGAAATTTTTTGCTTTTTTCTGCTCCTCTTAGCATGATAAAGAAGATTCAAAGAGAGTGAGATGCCAGCTCCTTTCATTCAGTCAGTAGCTTCAATCATTTCTGGTATATGAATAACATGATGTTTTTCAATGGCAAAAATCAATGAATATTGTAAATGCACAAACAGTAATTTCTCCGCATTGCAAGGTGCAATTCTGAAATTTTTTGCTTTTTCCTGCTCCTCTTAGCATGATAAAGAAGATTCAAAGAGAGTGAGATGCCAGCTCCTTTCATTCAGTCAGCAGCTTCAATCATTTCTGGACATTTTTCAATGGCAAAAATCAATGAATATTGTAAATGCACAAACAGTAATTTCTCCGCATTGCAAGGTGCAATTCTGAAATTTTTTGCTTTTTCCTGCTCCTCTTAGCATGATAAAGAAGATTCAAAGAGAGTGAGATGCCAGCTCCTTTCATTCAGTCAGTAGCTTCAAACATTTCTGGTATATGAATAACATGATGTTTTTCAATGGCAAAAATCAATGAATATTGTAAAAGCACAAACAGTAATTTCTCCGCATTGCAAGGTGCAATTCTGAAATTTTTTGCTTTTTCCTGCTCCTCTTAGCATGATAAAGAAGATTCAAAGAGAGTGAGATGCCAGCTCCTTTCATTCAGTCAGTAGCTTCAATCATTTCTGGACGTTTTTCAATGGCAAAAATCAATGAATATTGTAAATGCACAAACAGTAATTTCTCCGCATTGCAAGGTGCAATTCTGAAATTTTTTGCTTTTTCCTGCTCCTCTTAGCATGATAAAGAAGATTCAAAGAGAGTGAGATGCCAGCTCCTTTCATTCAGTCAGTAGCTTCAATTATTTCTGGACGTTTTTCAATGGCAAAAATCAATGAATATTGTAAATGCACAAACAGTAATTTCTCCGCATTGCAAGGTGCAATTCTGAAATTTTTTGCTTTTTCCTGCTCCTCTTAGCATGATAAAGAAGATTCAAAGAGAGTGAGATGCCAGCTCCTTTCATTCAGTCAGTTGCTTCAATCATTTCTGGACGTTTTTCAATGGCAAAAATCAGTGAATATTGTAAATGCACAAACAGTAATTTCTCCGCATTGCAAGGTGCAATTCTGAAATTTTTTGCTTTTTCCTGCTCCTCTTAGCATGATAAAGAAGATTCAAAGAGAGTGAGATGCCAGCTCCTTTCATTCAGTCAGTAGCTTCAATCATTTCTGGACGTTTTTCAATGGCAAAAATCAATGAATATTGTAAATGCACAAACAGTAATTTCTCCGCATTGCAAGGTGCAATTCTGAAATTTTTTGCTTTTTCCTGCTCCTCTTTGCATGATAAAGAAGATTCAAAGAGAGTGAGATGCCAGCTCCTTTCATTCAGTCAGTAGCTTCAATCATTTCTGGTATATGAATAACATGATGTTTTTCAATGGCAAAAATCAATGAATATTGTAAATGCACAAACAGTAATTTCTCCGCATTGCAAGGTGCAATTCTGAAATTTTTGGCTTTTTCCTGCTCCTCTTAGCATGATAAAGAAGATTCAAAGAGAGTGAGATGCCAGCTCCTTTCATTCAGTCAGTAGCTTCAATCATTTCTGGATGTTTTTCAATGGCAGAAATCAATGAATATTGTAAATGCACAAACAGTAATTTCTCCGCATTGCAAGGTGCAATTCTGAAATTTCTTGCATTTTCCTGCTCCTCTTAGCATGATGAAGAAGATTCAAAGAGAGTGAGATGCCAGCTCCTTTCATTCAGTCAGTAGCTTCAATCATTTCTGGACGTTTTTCAATGGCAAAAATCAATGAATATTGTAAATGCACAAACAGTAATTTCTCCGCATTGCAAGGTGCAATTCTGAAATTTTTTGCTTTTTCCTGCTCCTCTTAGCATGATAAAGAAGATTCAAAGAGAGTGAGATGCCAGCTCCTTTCATTCAGTCAGTAGCTTCAAACATTTCTGGTATATGAATAACATGATGTTTTTCAATGGCAAAAATCAATGAATATTGTAAATGCACAAACAGTAATTTCTCCGCATTGCAAGGTGCAATTCTGAAATTTTTTGCTTTTTCCTGCTCCTCTTAGCATGATAAAGAAGATTCAAAGAGAGTGAGATGCCAGCTCCTTTCATTCAGTCAGTAGCTTCAATCATTTCTGGACGTTTTTCAATGGCAAAAATCAATGAATATTGTAAATGCACAAACAGTAATTTCTCCGCATTGCAAGGTGCAATTCTGAAATTTTTTGCTTTTTCCTGCTCCTCTTAGCATGATAAAGAAGATTCAAAGAGAGTGAGATGCCAGCTTCTTTCATTCAGTCAGTAGCTTCAAACATTTCTGGGATATGAATAACATGATGTTTTTCAATGGCAAAAATTAATGAATATTGTAAATGCACAAACAGTAATTTCTCCGCATTGCAAGGTGCAATTCTGAAATTTTTTGCTTTTTCCTGCTCCTCTTAGCATGATAAAGAAGATTCAAAGAGAGTGAGATGCCAGCTCCTTTCATTCAGTCAGTAGCTTCAATCATTTCTGGACGTTTTTCAATGGCAAAAATCAATGAATATTGAAAATGCACAAACAGTAATTTCTCCGCATTGCAAGGTGAAATTCTGAAATTTTTTGCTTTTTCCTGCTCCTCTTAGCATGATAAAGAAGATTCAAAGAGAGTGAGATGCCAGCTCCTTTCATTCAGTCAGTAGCTTCAATCATTTCTGGACGTTTTTCAATGGCAAAAATCAATGAATATTGTAAATGCACAAACAGTAATTTCTCCGCATTGCAAGGTGCAATTCTGAAATTTTTTGCTTTTTCCTGCTCCTCTTAGCATGATAAAGAAGATTCAAAGAGAGTGAGATGCCAGCTCCTTTCATTCAGTCAGTAGCTTCAATCATTTCTGGTATATGAATAACATGATGTTTTTCAATGGCAAAAATCAATGAATATTGTAAATGCACAAACAGTAATTTCTCCGCATTGCAAGTTGCAATTCTGAAATTTTTTGCTTTTTCCTGCTCCTCTTAGCATGATAAAGAAGATTCAAAGAGAGTGAGATTCCAGCTCCTTTCATTCAGTCAGTAGCTTCAATCATTTCTGGACGTTTTTCAATGGCAAAAATCAATGAATATTGTAAATGCACAAACAGTAATTTCTCCGCATTGCAAGGTGCAATTCTGAAATTTTTTGCTTTTTCCTGTTCCTCTTAGCATGATAAAGACGATTCAAAGAGAGTGAGATGCCAGCTCCTTTCATTCAGTCAGTAGCTTCAATCATTTCTGGACGTTTTTCAATGACAAAAATCAATGAATATTGTAAATGCACAAACAGTAATTTCTCCGCATTGCAAGATGCAATTCTGAAATTTTTTGCTTTTTCCTGCTCCTCTTAGCATGATAAAAAAGATTCAAAGAGAGTGAGATGCCAGCTCCTTTCATTCAGTCAGTAGCTTCAATCATTTCTGGACGTTTTTCAATGGCAAAAATCAATGAATATTGTAAATGCACAAACAGTAATTTCTCCGCATTGCAAGGTGCAATTCTGAAATTTTTTGCTTTTTCCTGCTCCTCTTAGCATGATAAAGAAGATTCAAAGAGAGTGAGATGCCAGCTCCTTTCATTCAGTCAGTAGCTTCAATCATTTCTGGTATATGAATAACATGATGTTTTTCAATGGCAAAAATCAATGAATATTGTAAATGCACAAACAGTAATTTCTTCGCATTGCAAGGTGCAATTCTGAAATTTTTTGCTTTTTCCTGCTCCTCTTAGCATGATAAAGAAGATTCAAAGAGAGTGAGATGCCAGCTCCTTTCATTCAGTCAGTAGCTTCAATCATTTCTGGACGTTTTTCAATGGCAAAAATCAATGAATATTGTAAATGCACAAACAGTAATTTCTCCGCATTGCAAGGTGCAATTTTGAAATTTTTTGCTTTTTCCTGCTCCTCTTAGCATGATAAAGAAGATTCAAAGAGAGTGAGATGCCAGCTCCTTTCATTCAGTCAGTAGCTTCAGTCATTTCTGGACGTTTTTCAATGGCAAAAATCAATGAATATTGTAAATGCACAAACAGTAATTTCTCCGCATTGCAAGGTGCAATTCTGAAATTTTTTGCTTTTTCCTGCTCCTCTTAGCATGATAAAGAAGATTCAAAGAGAGTGAGATGCCAGCTCCTTTCATTCAGTCAGTAGCTTCAAACATTTCTGGTATAAACATTTCTGGACGTTTTTCAATGGCAAAAATCAATGAATATTGTAAATGCACAAACAGTAATATCTCCACATTGCAAGGTGCAATTCTGAAATTTTTTGCTTTTTCCTGCTAATCCTAGCATGATAAAGAAGATTCAAATAGAGTGAGATGCCAGCTCCTTTCATTCAGTCAGTAGCTTCAAACATTTCTGGACGTTTTTCAATGGCAAAATTCAATGAATATTGTAAATGCACAAACAGTAATATCTCCACATTGCCAGGTGCAATTCTGAAATTTTTTGCTTTTTCCTGCTAATCCTAGCATGATAAAGAAGATTCAAAGAGAGTGAGATGCCAGCTCCTTTCATTCAGTCAGTAGCTTCAATTATTTCTGGACGTTTTTCAATGGCAAAAATCAATGAATATTGTAAATGCACAAACAGTAATTTCTCCGCATTGCAAGGTGCAATTCTGAAATTTTTTGCTTTTTCCTGCTCCTCTTAGCATGATAAAGAAGATTCAAAGAGAGTGAGATGCCAGCTCCTTTCATTCAGTCAGTAGCTTCAATCATTTCTGGACGTTTTTCAATGGCAAAAATCAATGAATATTGTAAATGCACAAACAGTAATTTCTCCGCATTGCAAGGTGCAATTCTGAAATTTTTTGCTTTTTCCTGCTCCTCTTAGCATGATAAAGAAGATTCAAAGAGAGTGAGATGCCAGCTCCTTTCATTCAGTCAGTAGCTTCAATCATTTCTGGTATATGAATAACATGATGTTTTTCAATGGCAAAAATCAATGAATATTGTAAATGCACAAACAGTAATTTCTCCGCATTGCAAGGTGCAATTCTGAAATTTTTTGCTTTTTCCTGCTCCTCTTAGCATGATAAAGAAGATTCAAAGAGAGTGAGATGCCAGCTCCTTTCATTCAGTCAGTAGCTTCAATCATTTCTGGACGTTTTTCAATGGCAAAAATCAATGAATATTGTAAATGCACAAACAGTAATTTCTCCGCATTGCAAGATGCAATTCTGAAATTTTTTGCTTTTTCCTGCTCCTCTTAGCATGATAAAGAAGATTCAAAGAGAGTGAGATGCCAGCTCCTTTCATTCAGTCAGTAGCTTCAGTCATTTCTGGACGTTTTTCAATGCAAAAATCAATGAATATTGTAAATGCACAAACAGTAATTTCTCCGCATTGCAAGGTGCAATTCTGAAATTTTTTGCTTTTTCCTGCTCCTCTTAGCATGATAAAGAAGATTCAAAGAGAGTGAGATGCCAGCTCCTTTCATTCAGTCAGTAGCTTCAATCATTTCTGGTATATGAATAACATGATGTTTTTCAATGGCAAAAATCAATGAATATTGTAAATGCACAAACAGTAATTTCTCCGCATTGCAAGGTGCAATTCTGAAATTTTTTGCTTTTTCCTGCTCCTCTTAGCATGATAAAGAAGATTCAAAGAGAGTGAGATGCCAGCTCCTTTCATTCAGTCAGTAGCTTCAATCATTTCTGGATGTTTTTCAATGGCAAAAATCAATGAATATTATAAATGCACAAACAGTAATTTCTCCGCATTGCAAGGTGCAATTCTGAAATTTCTTGCATTTTCCTGCTCCTCTTAGCATGATAAAGAAGATTCAAAGAGAGTGAGATGCCAGCTCCTTTCATTCAGTCAGTAGCTTCAATCATTTCTGGACGTTTTTCAATGGCAAAAATCAATGAATATTGTAAATGCACAAACAGTAATTTCTCCGCATTGCAAGGTGCAATTCTGAAATTTTTTGCTTTTTCCTGCTCCTCTTAGCATGATAAAGAAGATTCAAAGAGAGTGAGATGCCAGCTCCTTTCATTCAGTCAGTAGCTTCAAACATTTCTGGTATATGAATAACATGATGTTTTTCAATGGCAAAAATCAATGAATATTGTAAATGCACAAACAGTAATTTCTCCGCATTGCAAGGTGCAATTCTGAAATTTTTTGCTTTTTCCTGCTCCTCTTAGCATGATAAAGAAGATTCAAAGAGAGTGAGATGCCAGCTCCTTTCATTCAGTCAGTAGCTTCAATCATTTCTGGACGTTTTTCAATGGCAAAAATCAATGAATATTGTAAATGCACAAACAGTAATTTCTCCGCATTGCAAGGTGCAATTCTGAAATTTTTTGCTTTTTCCTGCTCCTATTAGCATGATAAAGAAGATTCAAAGAGAGTGAGATGCCAGCTTCTTTCATTGTCAGTAGCTTCAAACATTTCTGGGATATGAATAACATGATGTTTTTCAATGGCAAAAATTAATGAATATTGTAAATGCACAAACAGTAATTTCTCCGCATTGCAAGGTGCAATTCTGAAATTTTTTGCTTTTTCCTGCTCCTCTTAGCATGATAAAGAAGATTCAAAGAGAGTGAGATGCCAGCTCCTTTCATTCAGTCAGTAGCTTCAATCATTTCTGGACGTTTTTCAATGGCAAAAATCAATGAATATTGTAAATGCACAAACAGTAATTTCTCCGCATTGCAAGGTGCAATTCTGAAATTTTTTGCTTTTTCCTGCTCCTCTTAGCATGATAAAGAAGATTCAAAGAGAGTGAGATGCCAGCTCCTTTCATTCAGTCAGTAGCTTCAATCATTTCTGGACGTTTTTCAATGGCAAAAATCAATGAATATTGTAAATGCACAAACAGTAATTTCTCCGCATTGCAAGGTGCAATTCTGAAATTTTTTGCTTTTTCCTGCTCCTCTTAGCATGATAAAGAAGATTCAAAGAGAGTGAGATGCCAGCTCCTTTCATTCAGTCAGTAGCTTCAATCATTTCTGGTATATGAATAACATGATGTTTTTCAATGGCAAAAATCAATGAATATTGTAAATGCACAAACAGTAATTTCTCCGCATTGCAAGTTGCAATTCTGAAATTTTTTGCTTTTTCCTGCTCCTCTTAGCATGATAAAGAAGATTCAAAGAGAGTGAGATTCCGGCTCCTTTCATTCAGTCAGTAGCTTCAATCATTTCTGGACGTTTTTCAATGGCAAAAATCAATGAATATTGTAAATGCACAAACAGTAATTTCTCCGCATTGCAAGGTGCAATTCTGAAATTTTTTGCTTTTTCCTGCTCCTCTTAGCATGATAAAGAAGATTCAAAGAGAGTGAGATGCCAGCTCCTTTCATTCAGTCAGTAGCTTCAATCATTTCTGGACGTTTTTCAATGGCAAAAATCAATGAATATTGTAAATGCACAAACAGTAATTTCTCCGCATTGCAAGATGAAATTCTGAAATTTTTTGCTTTTTCCTGCTCCTCTTAGCATGATAAAGAAGATTCAAAGAGAGTGAGATGCCAGCTCCTTTCATTCAGTCAGTAGCTTCAATCATTTCTGGACGTTTTTCAATGGCAAAAATCAATGAATATTGTAAATGCACAAACAGTAATTTCTCCGCATTGCAAGGTGCAATTCTGAAATTTTTTGCTTTTTCCTGCTCCTCTTAGCATGATAAAGAAGATTCAAAGAGAGTGAGATGCCAGCTCCTTTCATTCAGTCAGTAGCTTCAATCATTTCTGGACGTTTTTCAATGGCAAAAATCAATGAATATTGTAAATGCACAAACAGTAATTTCTCCGCATTGCAAGGTGCAATTCTGAAATTTTTTGCTTTTTCCTGCTCCTCTTAGCATGATAAAGAAGATTCAAAGAGAGTGAGATGCCAGCTCCTTTCATTCAGTCAGTAGCTTCAGTCATTTCTGGAAGTTTTTCAATGGCAAAAATCAATGAATATTGTAAATGCACAAACAGTAATTTCTCCGCATTGCAAGGTGCAATTCTGAAATTTTTTGCTTTTTCCTGCTCCTCTTAGCATGATAAAGAAGATTCAAAGAGAGTGAGATGCCAGCTCCTTTCATTCAGTCAGTAGCTTCAAACATTTCTGGTATAAACATTTCTGGACGTTTTTCAATGGCAAAAATCAATGAATATTGTAAATGCACAAACAGTAATATCTCCACATTGCAAGGTGCAATGCTGAAATTTTTTTTGCTTTTTCCTGCTAATCCTAGCATGATAAAGAAGATTCAAATAGAGTGAGATGCCAGCTCCTTTCATTCAGTCAGTAGCTTCAAACATTTCTGGACGTTTTTCAATGGCAAAAATCAATGAATATTGTAAATGCACAAACAGTAATATCTCCACATTGCAAGGTGCAATTCTGAAATTTTTTGCTTTTTCCTGCTAATCCTAGCATGATAAAGAAGATTCAAAGAGAGTGAGATGTCAGCTCCTTTCATTCAGTCAGTAGCTTCAAACATTTCTGGTATATGAATAACATGATGTTTTTCAATGGCAAAAATCAATGAATATTGTAAATGCACAAACAGTAATATCTCCACATTGCAAGGTGCAATTCTGAAATTTTTTGCTTTTTCCTGCTAATCCTAGCATGATAAAGAAGATTCAAAGAGAGTGAGATGCCAGCTCCTTTCATTCAGTCAGTAGCTTCAAACATTTCTGGACGTTTTTCAATGGCAAAAATCAATGAATATTATAAATGCACAAACAGTAATTTCTCCGCATTGCAAGGTGCAATTCTGAAATTTCTTGCATTTTCCTGCTCCTCTTAGCATGATAAAGAAGATTCAAAGAGAGTGAGATGCCAGCTCCTTTCATTCAGTCAGTAGCTTCAATCATTTCTGGACGTTTTTCAATGGCAAAAATCAATGAATATTGTAAATGCACAAACAGTAATTTCTCCGCATTGCAAGGTGCAATTCTGAAATTTTTTGCTTTTTCCTGCTCCTCTTAGCATGATAAAGAAGATTCAAAGAGAGTGAGATGCCAGCTCCTTTCATTCAGTCAGTAGCTTCAAACATTTCTGGTATATGAATAACATGATGTTTTTCAATGGCAAAAATCAATGAATATTGTAAATGCACAAACAGTAATTTCTCCGCATTGCAAGGTGCAATTCTGAAATTTTTTGCTTTTTCCTGCTCCTCTTAGCATGATAAAGAAGATTCAAAGAGAGTGAGATGCCAGCTCCTTTCATTCAGTCAGTAGCTTCAATCATTTCTGGACGTTTTTCAATGGCAAAAATCAATGAATATTGTAAATGCACAAACAGTAATTTCTCCGCATTGCAAGGTGCAATTCTGAAATTTTTTGCTTTTTCCTGCTCCTATTAGCATGATAAAGAAGATTCAAAGAGAGTGAGATGCCAGCTTCTTTCATTGTCAGTAGCTTCAAACATTTCTGGGATATGAATAACATGATGTTTTTCAATGGCAAAAATTAATGAATATTGTAAATGCACAAACAGTAATTTCTCCGCATTGCAAGGTGCAATTCTGAAATTTTTTGCTTTTTCCTGCTCCTCTTAGCATGATAAAGAAGATTCAAAGAGAGTGAGATGCCAGCTCCTTTCATTCAGTCAGTAGCTTCAATCATTTCTGGACGTTTTTCAATGGCAAAAATCAATGAATATTGTAAATGCACAAACAGTAATTTCTCCGCATTTCAAGGTGCAATTCTGAAATTTTTTGCTTTTTCCTGCTCCTCTTAGCATGATAAAGAAGATTCAAAGAGAGTGAGATGCCAGCTCCTTTCATTCAGTCAGTAGCTTCAATCATTTCTGGACGTTTTTCAATGGCAAAAATCAATGAATATTGTAAATGCACAAACAGTAATTTCTCCGCATTGCAAGGTGCAATTCTGAAATTTTTTGCTTTTTCCTGCTCCTCTTAGCATGATAAAGAAGATTCAAAGAGAGTGAGATGCCAGCTCCTTTCATTCAGTCAGTAGCTTCAATCATTTCTGGTATATGAATAACATGATGTTTTTCAATGGCAAAAATCAATGAATATTGTAAATGCACAAACAGTAATTTCTCCGCATTGCAAGTTGCAATTCTGAAATTTTTTGCTTTTTCCTGCTCCTCTTAGCATGATAAAGAAGATTCAAAGAGAGTGAGATTCCGGCTCCTTTCATTCAGTCAGTAGCTTCAATCATTTCTGGACGTTTTTCAATGGCAAAAATCAATGAATATTGTAAATGCACAAACAGTAATTTCTCCGCATTGCAAGGTGCAATTCTGAAATTTTTTGCTTTTTCCTGCTCCTCTTAGCATGATAAAGAAGATTCAAAGAGAGTGAGATGCCAGCTCCTTTCATTCAGTCAGTAGCTTCAATCATTTCTGGTATATGAATAACATGATGTTTTTCAATGGCAAAAATCAATGAATATTGTAAATGCACAAACAGTAATTTCTCCGCATTGCAAGGTGCAATTCTGAAATTTTTTGCTTTTTCCTGCTCCTCTTAGCATGATAAAGAAGATTCAAAGAGAGTGAGATGCCAGCTCCTTTCATTCAGTCAGTAGCTTCAATCATTTCTGGACGTTTTTCAATGGCAAAAATCAATGAATATTGTAAATGCACAAACAGTAATTTCTCCGCATTGCAAGGTGCAATTCTGAAATTTTTTGCTTTTTCCTGCTCCTCTTAGCATGATAAAGAAGATTCAAAGAGAGTGAGATGCCAGCTCCTTTCATTCAGTCAGTAGCTTCAATCATTTCTGGTATATGAATAACATGATGTTTTTCAATGGCAAAAATCAATGAATATTGTAAATGCACAAACAGTAATTTCTCCGCATTGCAAGTTGCAATTCTGAAATTTTTTGCTTTTTCCTGCTCCTCTTAGCATGATAAAGAAGATTCAAAGAGAGTGAGATTCCGGCTCCTTTCATTCAGTCAGTAGCTTCAATCATTTCTGGACGTTTTTCAATGGCAAAAATCAATGAATATTGTAAATGCACAAACAGTAATTTCTCCGCATTGCAAGGTGCAATTCTGAAATTTTTTGCTTTTTCCTGCTCCTCTTAGCATGATAAAGAAGATTCAAAGAGAGTGAGATGCCAGCTCCTTTCATTCAGTCAGTAGCTTCAATCATTTCTGGTATATGAATAACATGATGTTTTTCAATGGCAAAAATCAATGAATATTGTAAATGCACAAACAGTAATTTCTCCGCATTGCAAGGTGCAATTCTGAAATTTTTTGCTTTTTCCTGCTCCTCTTAGCATGATAAAGAAGATTCAAAGAGAGTGAGATGCCAGCTCCTTTCATTCAGTCAGTAGCTTCAATCATTTCTGGACGTTTTTCAATGGCAAAAATCAATGAATATTGTAAATGCACAAACAGTAATTTCTCCGCATTGCAAGGTGCAATTCTGAAATTTTTTGCTTTTTCCTGCTCCTCTTAGCATGATAAAGAAGATTCAAAGAGAGTGAGATGCCAGCTCCTTTCATTCAGTCAGTAGCTTCAGTCATTTCTGGAAGTTTTTCAATGGCAAAAATCAATGAATATTGTAAATGCACAAACAGTAATTTCTCCGCATTGCAAGGTGCAATTCTGAAATTTTTTGCTTTTTCCTGCTCCTCTTAGCATGATAAAGAAGATTCAAAGAGAGTGAGATGCCAGCTCCTTTCATTCAGTCAGTAGCTTCAAACATTTCTGGTATAAACATTTCTGGACGTTTTTCAATGGCAAAAATCAATGAATATTGTAAATGCACAAACAGTAATATCTCCACATTGCAAGGTGCAATGCTGAAATTTTTTTTGCTTTTTCCTGCTAATCCTAGCATGATAAAGAAGATTCAAATAGAGTGAGATGCCAGCTCCTTTCATTCAGTCAGTAGCTTCAAACATTTCTGGACGTTTTTCAATGGCAAAAATCAATGAATATTGTAAATGCACAAACAGTAATATCTCCACATTGCAAGGTGCAATTCTGAAATTTTTTGCTTTTTCCTGCTAATCCTAGCATGATAAAGAATATTCAAAGAGAGTGAGATGTCAGCTCCTTTCATTCAGTCAGTAGCTTCAAACATTTCTGGTATATGAATAACATGATGTTTTTCAATGGCAAAAATCAATGAATATTGTAAATGCACAAACAGTAATATCTCCACATTGCAAGGTGCAATTCTGAAATTTTTTGCTTTTTCCTGCTAATCCTATCATGATAAAGAAGATTCAAAGAGAGTGAGATGCCAGCTCCTTTCATTCAGTCAGTAGCTTCAAACATTTCTGGACGTTTTTCAATGGCAAAAATCAATGAATATTGTAAATGCACAAACAGTAATATCTCCACATTGCAAGGTGCAATTCTGAAATTTTTTGCTTTTTCCTGCTACTCCTAGCATGATAAAGAAGATTCAAAGAGAGTGAGATGCCAGCTCCTTTCATTCAGTCAGTAGCTTCAATCATTTCTGGACGTTTTTCAATGGCAAAAATCAATGAATATTGTAAATGCACAAACAGTAATTTCTCCGCATTGCAAGGTGCAATTCTGAATTTTTTTGCTTTTTCCTGCTCCTCTTAGCATGGTAAAGAAGATTCAAAGAGAGTGAGATGCCAGCTCCTTTCATTCAGTCAGTAGCTTCAGTCATTTCTGGACGTTTTTCAATGGCAAAAATCAATGAATATTGTAAATGCACAAAAAGTAATTTCTCCGCATTGCAAGGTGCAATTCTGAAATTTTTTGCTTTTTCCTGCTCCTCTTAGCATGATAAAGAAGATTCAAAGAGAGTGAGATGCCAGCTCCTTTCATTCAGTCAGTAGCTTCAAACATTTCTGGTATAAACATTTCTGGACGTTTTTCAATGGCAAAAATCAATGAATATTGTAAATGCACAAACAGTAATATCTCCACATTGCAAGGTGCAATTCTGAAATTTTTTGCTTTTTCCTGCTAATCCTAGCATGATAAAGAAGATTCAAATAGAGTGAGATGCCAGCTCCTTTCATTCAGTCAGTAGCTTCAAACATTTCTGGACGTTTTTCAATGGCAAAATTCAATGAATATTGTAAATGCACAAACAGTAATATCTCCACATTGCAAGGTGCAATTCTGAAATTTTTTGCTTTTTCCTGCTAATCCTAGCATGATAAAGAAGATTCAAAGAGAGTGAGATGCCAGCTCCTTTCATTCAGTCAGTAGCTTCAATCATTTCTGGACGTTTTTCAATGGCAAAAATCAATGAATATTGTAAATGCACAAACAGTAATTTCTCCGCATTGCAAGGTGCAATTCTGAAATTTTTTGCTTTTTCCTGCTCCTCTTAGCATGATAAAGAAGATTCAAAGAGAGTGAGATGCCAGCTCCTTTCATTCAGTCAGTAGCTTCAATCATTTCTGGATGTTTTTCAATGGCAAAAATCAATGAATATTGTAAATGCACAAACAGTAATTTCTCCGCATTGCAAGGTGCAATTCTGAAATTTTTTGCTTTTTCCTGCTCCTCTTAGCATGATAAAGAAGATTCAAAGAGAGTGAGATGCCAGCTCCTTTCATTCAGTCAGTAGCTTCAATCATTTCTGGTATATGAATAACATGATGTTTTTCAATGGCAAAAATCAATGAATATTGTAAATGCACAAACAGTAATTTCTCCGCATTGCAAGGTGCAATTCTGAAATTTTTTGCTTTTTCCTGCTCCTCTTAGCATGATAAAGAAGATTCAAAGAGAGTGAGATGCCAGCTCCTTTCATTCAGTCAGTAGCTTCAAACATTTCTGGTATAAACATTTCTGGATGTTTTTCAATGGCAAAAATCAATGAATATTGTAAATGCACAAACAGTAATATCTCCACATTGCAAGGTGCAATGCTGAAATTTTTTGCTTTTTCCTGCTAATCCTAGGATGATAAAGAAGATTCAAATAGAGTGAGATGCCAGCTCCTTTCATTCAGTCAGTAGCTTCAAACATTTCTGGACGTTTTTCAATGGCAAAAATCAATGAATATTGTAAATGCACAAACAGTAATATCTCCACATTGCAAGGTGCAATTCTGAATTTTTTTGCTTTTTCCTGCTAATCCTAGCATGATAAAGAAGATTCAAAGAGAGTGAGATGTCAGCTCCTTTCATTCAGTCAGTAGCTTCAAACATTTCTGGTATATGAATAACATGATGTTTTTCAATGGCAAAAATCAATGAATATTGTAAATGCACAAACAGTAATATCTCCACATTGCAAGGTGCAATTCTGAAATTTTTTGCTTTTTCCTGCTAATCCTAGCATGATAAAGAAGATTCAAAGAGAGTGAGATGCCAGCTCCTTTCATTCAGTCAGTAGCTTCAAACATTTCTGGACGTTTTTCAATGGCAAAAATCAATGAATATTGTAAATGCACAAACAGTAATATCTCCACATTGCAAGGTGCAATTCTGAAATTTTTTGCTTTTTCCTGCTACTCCTAGCATGATAAAGAAGATTCAAAGAGAGTGAGATGCCAGCTCCTTTCATTCAGTCAGTAGCTTCAAACATTTCTGGACGTTTTTCAATGGCAAAAATCAATGAATATTGTAAATGCACAAACAGTAATATCTCCACATTGCAAGGTGCAATTCTGAAATTTTTTGCTTTTTCCTGCTAATCCTAGCATGATAAAGAAGATTCAAAGAGAGTGAGATGCCAGCTCCTTTCATTCAGTCAGTAGCTTCAATCATTTCTGGACGTTTTTCAATGGCAAAAATCAATGAATATTGTAAATGCACAAACAGTAATTTCTCCGCATTGCAAGGTGCAATTCTGAAATTTTTTGCTTTTTCCTGCTCCTCTTAGCATGATAAAGAAGATTCAAAGAGAGTGAGATGCCAGCTCCTTTCATTCAGTCAGTAGCTTCAATCATTTCTGGACGTTTTTCAATGGCAAAAATCAATGAATATTGTAAATGCACAAACAGTAATTTCTCCGCATTGCAAGGTGCAATTCTGAAATTTTTTGCTTTTTCCTGCTCCTCTTAGCATGATAATGAAGATTCAAAGAGAGTGAGATGCCAGCTCCTTTCATTCAGTCAGTAGCTTCAATCATTTCTGGTATATGAATAACATGATGTTTTTCAATGGCAAAAATCAATGAATATTGTAAATGCACAAACAGTAATTTCTCCGCATTGCAAGTTGCAATTCTGAAATTTTTTGCTTTTTCCTGCTCCTCTTAGCATGATAAAGAAGATTCAAAGAGAGTGAGATGCCAGCTCCTTTCATTCAGTCAGTAGCTTCAATCATTTCTGGACGTTTTTCAATGGCAAAAATCATTGAATATTGTAAATGCACAAACAGTAATTTCTCCGCATTGCAAGGTGCAATTCTGAAATTTTTTGCTTTTTCCTGCTCCTCTTAGCATGATAAAGAAGATTCAAAGAGAGTGAGATGCCAGCTCCTTTCATTCAGTCAGTAGCTTCAATCATTTCTGGACGTTTTTCAATGGCAAAAATCAATGAATATTGTAAATGCACAAACAGTAATTTCTCCGCATTGCAAGGTGCAATTCTGAAATTTTTTGCTTTTTCCTGCTCCTCTTAGCATGATAAAGAAGATTCAAAGAGAGTGAGATGCCAGCTCCTTTCATTCAGTCAGTAGCTTCAATCATTTCTGGACGTTTTTCAATGGCAAAAATCAATGAATATTGTAAATGCACAAACAGTAATTTCTCCGCATTGCAAGGTGCAATTCTGAAATTTTTTGCTTTTTCCTGCTCCTCTTAGCATGATAAAGAAGATTCAAAGAGAGTGAGATGCCAGCTCCTTTCATTCAGTCAGTAGCTTCAATCATTTCTGGTATATGAATAACATGATGTTTTTCAATGGCAAAAATCAATGAATATTGTAAATGCACAAACAGTAATTTCTCCGCATTGCAAGGTGCAATTCTGAAATTTTTTGCTTTTTCCTGCTCCTCTTAGCATGATAAAGAAGATTCAAAGAGCGTGAGATGCCAGCTCCTTTCATTCAGTCAGTAGCTTCAATCATTTCTGGATGTTTTTCAATGGCAAAAATCAATGAATATTGTAAATGCACAAACAGTAATTTCTCCGCATTGCAAGGTGCAATTCTGAAATTTTTTGCTTTTTCCTGCTCCTCTTAGCATGATAAAGAAGATTCAAAGAGAGTGAGATGCCAGCTCCTTTCATTCAGTCAGTAGCTTCAGTCATTTCTGGACGTTTTTCAATGGCAAAAATCAATGAATATTGTAAATGCACAAACAGTAATTTCTCCGCATTGCAACGTGCAATTCTGAAATTTTTTGCTTTTTCCTGCTCCTCTTAGCATGATAAAGAAGATTCAAAGAGAGTGAGATGCCAGCTCCTTTCATTCAGTCAGTAGCTTCAAACATTTCTGGTATAAACATTTCTGGACGTTTTTCAATGGCAAAAATCAATGAATATTGTAAATGCACAAACAGTAATATCTCCACATTGCAAGGTGCAATTCTGAAATTTTTTGCTTTTTCCTGCTAATCCTAGCATGATAAAGAAGATTCAAATAGAGTGAGATGCCAGCTCCTTTCATTCAGTCAGTAGCTTCAAACATTTCTGGACGTTTTTCAATGGCAAAATTCAATGAATATTGTAAATGCACAAACAGTAATATCTCCACATTGCAAGGTGCAATTCTGAAATTTTTTGCTTTTTCCTGCTAATCCTAGCATGATAAAGAAGATTCAAAGAGAGTGAGATGCCAGCTCCTTTCATTCAGTCAGTAGCTGCAATCATTTCTGGACGTTTTTCAATGGCAAAAATCAATGAATATTGTAAATGCACAAACAGTAATTTCTCCGCATTGCAAGGTGCAATTCTGAAATTTTTTGCTTTTTCCTGCTCCTCTTAGCATGATAAAGAAGATTCAAAGAGAGTGAGATGCCAGCTCCTTTCATTCAGTCAGTAGCTTCAATCATTTCTGGACGTTTTTCAATGGCAAAAATCAATGAATATTGTAACTGCACAAACAGTAATTTCTCCGCATTGCAAGGTGCAATTCTGAAATTTTTTGCTTTTTCCTGCTCCTCTTAGCATGATAAAGAAGATTCAAAGAGAGTGAGATGCCAGCTCCTTTCATTCAGTCAGTAGCTTCAATCATTTCTGGTATATGAATAACATGATGTTTTTCAATGGCAAAAATCAATGAATATTGTAAATGCACAAACAGTAATTTCTCCGCATTGCAAGGTGCAATTCTGAAATTTTTTGCTTTTTCCTGCTCCTCTTAGCATGATAAAGAAGATTCAAAGAGAGTGAGATGCCAGCTCCTTTCATTCAGTCAGTAGCTTCAATCATTTCTGGACGTTTTTCAATGGCAAAAATCAATGAATATTGTAAATGCACAAACAGTAATTTCTCCGCATTGCAAGGTGCAATTCTGAAATTTTTTGCTTTTTCCTGCTCCTCTTAGCATGATAAAGAAGATTCTAAGAGAGTGAGATGCCAGCTCCTTTCATTCAGTCAGTAGCTTCAATCATTTCTGGACGTTTTTCAATGGCAAAAATCAATGAATATTGTAAATGCACAAACAGTAATTTCTCCGCATTGCAAGGTGCAGTTCTGAATTTTTTTGCTTTTTCCTGATCCTCTTAGCATGATAAAGAAGATTCAAAGAGAGTGAGATGCCAGTTCCTTTCATTCAGTCAGTAGCTTCAATCATTTCTGGTATATGAATAACATGATGTTTTTCAATGGCAAAAATCAATGAATATTGTAAATGCACAAACAGTAATTTCTCCGCATTGCAAGGTGCAAATCTGAAATTTTTTGCTTTTTCCTGCTCCTCTTAGCATGATAAAGAAGATTCAAAGAGAGTGAGATGCCAGCTCCTTTCATTCAGTCAGTAGCTTCAAACATTTCTGGTATATGAATAACATGATGTTTTTCAATGGCAAAAATCAATGAATATTGTAAATGCACAAACAGTAATTTCTCCGCATTGCAAGGTGCAATTCTGAAATTTTTTGCTTTTTCCTGCTCCTCTTAGCATGATAAAGAAGATTCAAAGAGAGTGAGATGCCAGCTCCTTTCATTCAGTCAGTAGCTTCAATCATTTCTGGACGTTTTTCAATGGCAAAAATCAATGAATATTGTAAATGCACAAACAGTAATTTCTCCGCATTGCAAGGTGCAATTCTGAAATTTTTTGCTTTTTCCTGCTCCTCTTAGCATGATAAAGAAGATTCAAAGAGAGTGAGATGCCAGCTCCTTTCATTCAGTCAGTAGCTTCAGTCATTTCTGGACGTTTTTCAATGGCAAAAATCAATGAATATTGTAAATGCACAAACAGTAATTTCTCCGCATTGCAAGGTGCAATTCTGAAATTTTTTGCTTTTTCCTGCTCCTCTTAGCATGATAAAGAAGATTCAAAGAGAGTGAGATGCCAGCTCCTTTCATTCAGTCAGTAGCTTCAAACATTTCTGGTATAAACATTTCTGGACGTTTTTCAATGGCAAAAATCAATGAATATTGTAAATGCACAAACAGTAATATCTCCACATTGCAAGGTGCAATTCTGAAATTTTTTGCTTTTTCCTGCTAATCCTAGCATGATAAAGAAGATTCAAATAGAGTGAGATGCCAGCTCCTTTCATTCAGTCAGTAGCTTCAAACATTTCTGGACGTTTTTCAATGGCAAAATTCAATGAATATTGTAAATGCACAAACAGTAATATCTCCACATTGCAAGGTGCAATTCTGAAATTTTTTGCTTTTTCCTGCTAATCCTAGCATGATAAAGAAGATTCAAAGAGAGTGAGATGCCAGCTCCTTTCATTCAGTCAGTAGCTTCAATCATTTCTGGACGTTTTTCAATGGCAAAAATCAATGAATATTGTAAATGCACAAACAGTAATTTCTCCGCATTGCAAGGTGCAATTCTGAAATTTTTTGCTTTTTCCTGCTCCTCTTAGCATGATAAAGAAGATTCAAAGAGAGTGAGATGCCAGCTCCTTTCATTCAGTCAGTAGCTTCAATCATTTCTGGACGTTTTTCAATGGCAAAAATCAATGAATATTGTAAATGCACAAACAGTAATTTCTCCGCATTGCAAGGTGCAATTCTGAAATTTTTTGCTTTTTCCTGCTCCTCTTAGCATGATAAAGAAGATTCAAAGAGAGTGAGATGCCAGCTCCTTTCATTCAGTCAGTAGCTTCAATCATTTCTGGTATATGAATAACATGATGTTTTTCAATGGCAAAAATCAATGAATATTGTAAATGCACAAACAGTAATTTCTCCGCATTGCAAGGTGCAATTCTGAAATTTTTTACTTTTTCCTGCTCCTCTTAGCATGATAAAGAAGATTCAAAGAGAGTGAGATGCCAGCTCCTTTCATTCAGTCAGTAGCTTCAATCATTTCTGGACGTTTTTCAATGGCAAAAATCAATGAATATTGTAAATGCACAAACAGTAATTTCTCCGCATTGCAAGGTGCAATTCTGAAATTTTTTGCTTTTTCCTGCTCCTCTTAGCATGATAAAGAAGATTCAAAGAGAGTGAGATGCCAGCTCCTTTCATTCAGTCAGTAGCTTCAGTCATTTCTGGACGTTTTTCAATGGCAAAAATCAATGAATATTGTAAATGCACAAACAGTAATTTCTCCGCATTGCAAGGTGCAATTCTGAAATTTTTTGCTTTTTCCTGCTCCTCTTAGCATGATAAAGAAGATTCAAAGAGAGTGAGATGCCAGCTCCTTTCATTCAGTCAGTAGCTTCAATCATTTCTGGACGTTTTTCAATGGCAAAAATCAATGAATATTGTAAATGCACAAACAGTAATTTCTCCGTATTGCAAGGTGCAATTCTGAAATTTTTTGCTTTTTCCTGCTCCTCTTAGCATGATAAAGAAGATTCAAAGAGAGTGAGATGCCAGCTCCTTTCATTCAGTCAGTAGCTTCAATCATTTCTGGACGTTTTTCAATGGCAAAAATCAATGAATATTGTAAATGCACAAACAGTAATTTCTCCGCATTGCAAATTGCAATTCTGAAATTTTTTGCTTTTTCCTGCTCCTCTTAGCATGATAAAGAAGATTCAAAGAGAGTGAGATGCCAGCTCCTTTCATTCAGTCAGTAGCTTCAATCATTTCTGGACGTTTTTCAATGGCAAAAATCAATGAATATTGTAAATGCACAAACAGTAATTTCTCCGCATTGCAAGGTGCAATTCTGAAATTTTTTGCTTTTTCCTGCTCCTCTTAGCATGATAAAGAAGATTCAAAGAGAATGAGATGCCAGCTCCTTTCATTCAGTCAGTAGCTTCAATCATTTCTGGTATATGAATAACATGATGTTTTTCAATGGCAAAAATCAATGAATATTGTAAATGCACAAACAGTAATTTCTCCGCATTGCAAGGTGCAATTCTGAAATTTTTTGCTTTTTCCTGCTCCTCTTAGCATGATAAAGAAGATTCAAAGAGAGTGAGATGCCAGCTCCTTTCATTCAGTCAGTAGCTTCAATCATTTCTGGATGTTTTTCAATGGCAAAAATCAATGAATATTGTAAATGCACAAACAGTAATTTCTCCGCATTGCAAGGTGCAATTCTGAAATTTTTTGCTTTTTCCTGCTCCTCTTAGCATGATAAAGAAGATTCAGAGAGTGAGATGCCAGCTCCTTTCATTCAGTCAGTAGCTTCAGTCATTTCTGGACGTTTTTCAATGGCAAAAATCAATGAATATTGTAAATGCACAAACAGTAATTTCTCCGCATTGCAAGGTGCAATTCTGAAATTTTTTGCTTTTTCCTGCTCCTCTTAGCATGATAAAGAAGATTCAAAGAGAGTGAGATGCCAGCTCCTTTCATTCAGTCAGTAGCTTCAAACATTTCTGGTATAAACATTTCTGGACGTTTTTCAATGGCAAAAATCAATGAATATTGTAAATGCACAAACAGTAATATCTCCACATTGCAAGGTGCAATTCTGAAATTTTTTGCTTTTTCCTGCTCCTCTTAGCATGATAAAGAAGATTCAAAGAGAGTGAGATGCCAGCTCCTTTCATTCAGTCAGTAGCTTCAATCATTTCTGGACGTTTTTCAATGGCAAAAATCAATGAATATTGTAAATGCACAAACAGTAATTTCTCCGCATTGCAAGGTGCAATTCTGAAATTTTTTGCTTTTTCCTGCTCCTCTTAGCATGATAAAGAAGATTCAAAGAGAGTGAGATGCCAGCTCCTTTCATTCAGTCAGTAGCTTCAATCATTTCTGGTATATGAATAACATGATGTTTTTCAATGGCAAAAATCAATGAATATTGTAAATGCACAAACAGTAATTTCTCCGCATTGCAAGGTGCAATTCTGAAATTTTTTGCTTTTTCCTGCTCCTCTTAGCATGATAAAGAAGATTCAAAGAGAGTGAGATGCCAGCTCTTTTCATTCAGTCAGTAGCTTCAATCATTTCTGGACGTTTTTCAATGGCAAAAATCAATGAATATTGTAAATGCACAAACAGTAATTTCTCCGCATTGCAAGGTGCAATTCTGAAATTTTTTGCTTTTTCCTGCTCCTCTTAGCATGATAAAGAAGATTCAAAGAGAGTGAGATGCCAGCTCCTTTCATTCAGTCAGTAGCTTCAGTCATTTCTGGACGTTTTTCAATGGCAAAAATCAATGAATATTGTAAATGCACAAACAGTAATTTCTCCGCATTGCAAGGTGCAATTCTGAAATTCTTTGCTTTTTCCTGCTCCTCTTAGCATGATAAAGAAGATTCAAAGAGAGTGAGATGCCAGCTCCTTTCATTCAGTCAGTAGCTTCAAACATTTCTGGTATAAACATTTCTGGACGTTTTTCAATGGCAAAAATCAATGAATATTGTAAATGCACAAACAGTAATATCTCCACATTGCAAGGTGCAATTCTGAAATTTTTTGCTTTTTCCTGCTAATCCTAGCATGGTAAAGAAGATTCAAATAGAGTGAGATGCCAGCTCCTTTCATTCAGTCAGTAGCTTCAAACATTTCTGGACGTTTTTCAATGGCAAAAATCAATGAATATTGTAAATGCACAAACAGTAATATCTCCACATTGCAAGGTTCAATTCTGAAATTTTTTGCTTTTTCCTGCTAATCCTAGCATGATAAAGAAGATTCAAAGAGAATGAGATGCCAGCTCCTTTCATTCAGTCAGTAGCTTCAAACATTTCTGGTATATGAATAACATGATGTTTTTCAATGGCAAAAATCAATGAATATTGTAAATGCACAAACAGTAATATCTCCATATTGCAAGGTGCAATTCTGAAATTTTTTGCTTTTTCCTGCTAATCCTAGCATGATAAAGAAGATTCAAAGAGAGTGAGATGCCAGCTCCTTTCATTCAGTCAGTAGCTTCAAACATTTCTGGACGTTTTTCAATGGCAAAAATCAATGAATATTGTAAATGCACAAACAGTAATATCTCCACATTGCAAGGTGCAATTCTGAAATTTTTTGCTTTTTCCTGCTACTCCTAGCATGATAAAGAAGATTCAAAGAGAGTGAGATGCCAGCTCCTTTCATTCAGTCAGTAGCTTCAAACATTTCTGGACGTTTTTCAATGGCAAAAATCAATGAATATTGTAAATGCACAACCAGTAATATCTCCACATTGCAAGGTGCAATTCTGAAATTTTTTGCTTTTTCCTGCTAATCCTAGCATGATAAAGAAGATTCAAAGAGAGTGAGATGCCAGCTCCTTTCATTCAGTCAGTAGCTTCAAACATTTCTGGACGTTTTTCAATGGCAAAAATCTATGAATATTGTAAATGCACAAACAGTAATTTCTCCGCATTGCAAGGTGCAATTCTGAAATTTTTTGCTTTTTCCTGCTCCTCTTAGCATGATAAAGATTCAAAGAGAGTGAGATGCCAGCTCCTTTCATTCAGTCAGTAGCTTCAATCATTTCTGGACGTTTTTCAATGGCAAAAATCAATGAATATTGTAAATGCACAAGCAGTAATTTCTCCGCATTGCAAGGTGCAATTCTGAAATTTTTTGCTTTTTCCTGCTCCTCTTAGCATGATAAAGAAGATTCAAAGAGAGTGAGATGCCAGCTCCTTTCATTCAGTCAGTAGCTTCAATCATTTCTGGACGTTTTTCAATGGCAAAAATCAATGAATATTGTAAATGCACAAACAGTAATTTCTCCGCATTGCAAGGTGCAATTCTGAAATTTTTTGCTTTTTCCTGCTCCTCTTAGCATGAAAAAGAAGTTTCAAAGAGAATGAGATGCCCGCTCCTTTCATTCAGTCAGTAGCTTCAATCATTTCTGGTATATGAATAACATGATGTTTTTCAATGGCAAAAATCAATGAATATTGTAAATGCACAAACAGTAATTTCTCCGCATTGCAAGGTGCAATTCTGAATTTTTTTGCTTTTTCCTGCTCCTCTTAGCATGATAAAGAAGATTCAAAGAGAGTGAGATGCCAGCTCCTTTCATTCAGTCAGTAGCTTCAATCATTTCTGGACGTTTTTCAATGGCAAAAATCAATGAATATTGTAAATGCACAAACAGTAATTTCTCCGCATTGCAAGGTGCAATTCTGAAATTTTTTGCTTTTTCCTGCTCCTCTTAGCATGATAAAGAAGATTCAAAGAGAGTGAGATGCCAGCTCCTTTCATTCAGTCAGTAGCTTCAAACATTTCTGGTATATGAATAACATGATGTTTTTCAATGGCAAAAATCAATGAATATTGTAAATGCACAAACAGTAATTTCTCCGCATTGCAAGGTGCAATTCTGAAATTTTTTGCTTTTTCCTGCTCCTCTTAGCATGATAAAGAAGATTCAAAGAGAGTGAGATGCCAGCTCCTTTCATTCAGTCAGTAGCTTCAATCTTTTCTGGACGTTTTTCAATGGCAAAAATCAATGAATATTGTAAATGCACAAACAGTAATTTCTCCGCATTGCAAGGTGCAATTCTGAAATTTTTTGCTTTTTCCTGCTCCTCTTAGCATGATAAAGAAGATTCAAAGAGAGTGAGATGCCAGCTCCTTTCATTCAGTCAGTAGCTTCAATCATTTCTGGTATATGAATAACATGATGTTTTTCAATGGCAAAAATCAATGAATATTGTAAATGCACAAACAGTAATTTCTCCGCATTGCAAGGTGCAATTCTGAAATTTTTTGCTTTTTCCTGCTCCTCTTAGCATGGTAAAGAAGATTCAAAGAGAGTGAGATGCCAGCTCCTTTCATTCAGTCAGTAGCTTCAATCATTTCTGGACGTTTTTCAATGGCAAAAATCAATGAATATTGTAAATGCACAAACAGTAATTTCTCCGCATTGCAAGGTGCAATTCTGAAATTTTTTGCTTTTTCCTGCTCCTCTTAGCATGATAAAGAAGATTCAAAGAGAGTGAGATGCCAGCTCCTTTCATTCAGTCAGTAGCTTCAATCATTTCTGGGTATGAATAACATGATGTTTTTCAATGGCAAAAATCAATGAATATTGTAAATGCACAAACAGTAATTTCTCCACATTGCAAGGTGCAATTCTGAAATTTTTTGCTTTTTCCTGCTCCTCTTAGCATGATAAAGAAGATTCAAAGAGAGTGAGATGCCAGCTCCTTTCATTCAGTCAGTAGCTTCAATCATTTCTGGACGTTTTTCAATGGCAAAAATCAATGAATATTGAAAATGCACAAACAGTAATTTCTCCGCATTGCAAGGTGCAATTCTGAATTTTTTTGCTTTTTCCTGCTCCTCTTAGCATGATAAAGAAGATTCAAAGAGAGTGAGATGCCAGCTCCTTTCATTCAGTCAGTAACTTCAAACATTTCTGGTATAAACATTTCTGGACGTTTTTCAATGGCAAAAATCAATGAATATTGTAAATGCACAAACAGTAATATCTCCACATTGCAAGGTGCAATTCTGAAATTTTTTGCTTTTTCCTGCTAATCCTAGCATGATAAAGAATATTCAAATAGAGTGAGATGCCAGCTCCTTTCATTCAGTCAGTAGCTTCAAACATTTCTGGACGTTTTTCAATGGCAAAAATCAATGAATATTGTAAATGCACAAACAGTAATATCTCCACATTGCAAGGTGCAATTCTGAAATTTTTTGCTTTTTCCTGCTAATCCTAGCATGATAAAGAAGATTCAAAGAGAGTGAGATGCCAGGTCCTTTCATTCAGTCAGTAGCCTCAAACATTTCTGCTATATGAATAACATGATGTTTTTTAATGGCAAAAATCAATGAATATTGTAAATGCACAAACAGTAATATCTCCACATTGCAAGGTGCAATTCTGAAATTTTTTGCTTTTTCCTGCTAATCCTAGCATGATAAAGAAGATTCAAAGAGAGTGAGATGCCAGCTCCTTTCATTCAGTCAGTAGCTTCAAACATTTCTGGACGTTTTTCAATGGCAAAAATCAATGAATATTGTAAATGCACAAACAGTAATATCTCCACATTGCAAGGTGCAATTCTGAAATTTTTTGCTTTTTCCTGCTACTCCTAGCATGATAAAGAAGATTCAAAGAGAGTGAGATGCCAGCTCCTTTCATTCAGTCAGTAGCTTCAAACATTTCTGTACGTTTTTCAATGGCAAAAATCAATGAATATTGTAAATGCACAAACAGTAATATCTCCACATTGCAAGGTGCAATTCTGAAATTTTATGCTTTTTCCTGCTAATCCTAGCATGATAAAGAAGATTCAAAGAGAGTGAGATGCCAGCTCCTTTCATTCAGTCAGTAGCTTCAAACATTTCTGGACGTTTTTCAATGGCAAAAATCAATGAATATTGTAAATGCACAAACAGTAATATCTCCACATTGCAAGGTGCAATTCTGAAATTTTTTGCTTTTTCCTGCTAATCCTAGCATGAAAAAGAAGATTCAAAGAGAGTGAGATGCCAGCTCCTTTCATTCAGTCAGTAGCTTCAATCATTTCTGGACGTTTTTCAATGGCAAAAATCAATGAATATTGTAAATGCACAAACAGTAATTTCTCCGCATTGCAAGGTGCAATTCTGAAATTTTTTGCTTTTTCCTGCTCCTCTTAGCATGATAAAGAAGATTCAAAGAGAGTGAGATGCCCGCTCCTTTCATTCAGTCAGTAGCTTCAATCATTTCTGGTATATGAATAACATGATGTTTTTCAATTTCAAAAATCAATGAATATTGTAAATGCACAAACAGTAATTTCTCCGCATTGCAAGGTGCAATTCTGAATTTTTTTGCTTTTTCCTGCTCCTCTTAGCATGATAAAGAAGATTCAAAGAGAGTGAGATGCCAGCTCCTTTCATTCAGTCAGTAGCTTCAATCATTTCTGGACGTTTTTCAATGGCAAAAATCAATGAATATTGTAAATGCACAAACAGTAATTTCTCCGCATTGCAAGGTGCAATTCTGAAATTTTTTGCTTTTTCCTGCTCCTCTTAGCATGATAAAGAAGATTCAAAGAGAGTGAGATGCCAGCTCCTTTCATTCAGTCAGTAGCTTCAAACATTTCTGGTATATGAATAACATGATGTTTTTCAATGGCAAAAATCAATGAATATTGTAAATGCACAAACAGTAATTTCTCCGCATTGCAAGGTGCAATTCTGAAATTTTTTGCTTTTTCCTGCTCCTCTTAGCATGATAAAGAAGATTCAAAGAGAGTGAGATGCCAGCTCCTTTCATTCAGTCAGTAGCTTCAATCTTTTCTGGACGTTTTTCAATGGCAAAAATCAATGAATATTGTATATGCACAAACAGTAATTTCTCCGCATTGTAAGGTGGAATTCTGAAATTTTTTGCTTTTTCCTGCTCCTCTTAGCATGATAAAGAAGATTCAAAGATAGTGAGATGCCAGCTTCTTTCATTCAGTCAGTAGCTTCAAACATTTCTGGTAAATGAATAACATGATGTTTTTCAATGGCAAAAATCAATGAATATTGTAAATGCACAAAGAGTAATTTCTCCGCATTGCAAGGTGCAATTCTGAAATTTTTTGCTTTTTCCTGCTCCTCTTAGCATGATAAAGAAGACTCAAAGAGAGTTACATGCCAGCTCCTTTCATTCAGTCAGTAGCTTCAATCATTTCTGGACGTTTTTCAATGGCAAAAATAAATGAATATTGTAAATGCACAAACAGTAATTTCTCCGCATTGCAAGGTGCAATTCTGAAATTTTTTGCTTTTTCCTGCTCCTCTTAGCATGATAAAGAAGATTCAAAGAGAGTGAGATGCCAGCTCCTTTCATTCAGTCAGTAGCTTCAATCATTTCTGGACGTTTTTCAATGGCAAAAATCAATGAATATTGTAAATGCACAAACAGTAATTTCTCCGCATTGCAAGGTGCAATTCTGAAATTTTTTGCTTTTTCCTGCTCCTCTTAGCATGATAAAGAAGATTCAAAGAGAGTGAGATGCCAGCTCCTTTCATTCAGTCAGTAGCTTCAATCATTTCTGGTATATGAATAACATGATGTTTTTCAATGGCAAAAATCAATGAATATTGTAACTGCACAAACAGTAATTTCTCCGCATTGCAAGGTGCAATTCTGAAATTTTTTGCTTTTTCCTGCTCCTCTTAGCATGGTAAAGAAGATTCAAAGAGAGTGAGATGCCAGCTCCTTTCATTCAGTCAGTAGCTTCAATCATTTCTGGATGTTTTTCAATGGCAAAAATCAATGAATATTGTAAATGCACAAACAGTAATTTCTCCGCATTGCAAGGTGCAATTCTGAAATTTTTTGCTTTTTCCTGCTCCTCTTAGCATGATAAAGAAGATTCAAAGAGATTGAGATGCCAGCTCCTTTCATTCAGTCAGTAGCTTCAATCATTTCTGGACGTTTTTCAATGGCAATAATCAATGAATATTGTAAATGCACAAACAGTAATTTCTCCGCATTGCAAGGTGCAATTCTGAAATTTTTTGCTTTTTCCTGCTCCTCTTAGCATGATAAAGAAGATTCAAAGAGAGTGAGATGCCAGCTCCTTTCATTCAGTCAGTAGCTTCAATCATTTCTGGTATATGAATAACATGATGTTTTTCAATGGCAAAAATCAATGAATATTGTAAATGCACAAACAGTAATTTCTCCGCATTGCAAGGTGCAATTCTGAAATTTTTTGCTTTTTCCTGCTCCTCTTAGCATGATAAAAAAGATTCAAAGAGATTGAGATGCCAGCTCCTTTCATTCAGTCAGTAGCTTCAATCATTTCTGGACGTTTTTCAATGGCAATAATCAATGAATATTGTAAATGCACAAACAGTAATTTCTCCGCATTGCAAGGTGCAATTCTGAAATGTTTTGCTTTTTCCTGCTCCTCTTAGCATGATAAAGAAGATTCAAAGAGAGTGAGATGCCAGCTCCTTTCATTCGGTCAGTAGCTTCAATCATTTCTGGGTATGAATAACATGATGTTTTTCAATGGCAAAAATCAATGAATATTGTAAATGCACAAACAGTAATTTCTCCACATTGCAAGGTGCAATTCTGAAATTTTTTGCTTTTTCCTGCTCCTCTTAGCATGATAAAGAAGATTCAAAGAGAGTGAGATGCCAGCTCCTTTCATTCAGTCAGTAGCTTCAATCATTTCTGGACGTTTTTCAATGGCAAAAATCAATGAATATTGTAAATGCACAAACAGTAATTTCTCCGCATTGCAAGGTGCAATTCTGAAATTTTTTGCTTTTTCCTGCTCCTCTTAGCATGATAAAGAAGATTCAAAGAGAGTGAGATGCCAGCTCCTTTCATTCAGTCAGTAGCTTCAATCATTTCTGGACATTTTTCAATGGCAAAAATCAATGAATATTGTAAATGCACAAACAGTAATTTCTCCGCATTGCAAGGTGCAATTCTGAATTTTTTTGCTTTTTCCTGCTCCTCTTAGCATGATAAAGAAGATTCAAAGAGAGTGAGATGCCAGCTCCTTTCATTCAGTCAGTAGCTTCAAACATTTCTGGTATAAACATTTCTGGACGTTTTTCAATGGCAAAAATCAATGAATATTGTAAATGCACAAACAGTAATATCTACACATTGCAAGGTGCAATTCTGAAATTTTTTGCTTTTTCCTGCTAATCCTAGCATGATAAAGAATATTCAAATAGAGTGAGATGCCAGCTCCTTTCATTCAGTCAGTAGCTTCAAACATTTCTGGACGTTTTTCAATGGCAAAAATCAATGAATATTGTATATGCACAAACAGTAATTTCTCCGCATTGTAAGGTGGAATTCTGAAATTTTTTGCTTTTTCCTGCTCCTCTTAGCATGATAAAGAAGATTCAAAGATAGTGAGATGCCAGCTTCTTTCATTCAGTCAGTAGCTTCAAACATTTCTGGTAAATGAATAACATGATGTTTTTCAATGGCAAAAATCAATGAATATTGTAAATGCACAAAGAGTAATTTCTCCGCATTGCAAGGTGCAATTCTGAAATTTTTTGCTTTTTCCTGCTCCTCTTAGCATGATAAAGAAGACTCAAAGAGAGTTACATGCCAGCTCCTTTCATTCAGTCAGTAGCTTCAATCATTTCTGGACGTTTTTCAATGGCAAAAATCAATGAATATTGTAAATGCACAAACAGTAATTTCTCCGCATTGCAAGGTGCAATTCTGAAATTTTTTGCTTTTTCCTGCTCCTCTTAGCATGATAAAGAAGATTCAAAGAGAGTGAGATGCCAGCTCCTTTCATTCAGTCAGTAGCTTCAATCATTTCTGGACGTTTTTCAATGGCAAAAATCAATGAATATTGTAAATGCACAAACAGTAATTTCTCCGCATTGCAAGGTGCAATTCTGAATTTTTTTGCTTTTTCCTGCTCCTCTTAGCATGATAAAGAAGATTCAAAGAGAGTGAGATGCCAGCTCCTTTCATTCAGTCAGTAGCTTCAATCACTTCTGGACGTTTTTCAATGGCAAAAATCAATGAATATTGTAAATGCACAAACAGTAATTTCTCCGCATTGCAAGGTGCAATTCTGAAATTTTTTGCTTTTTCCTGCTCCTCTTAGCATGATAAAGAAGATTCAAAGAGAGTGAGATGCCAGCTCCTTTCATTCAGTCAGTAGCTTCAATCATTTCTGGTATATGAATAACATGATGTTTTTCAATGGCAAAAATCAATGAATATTGTAAATGCACAAACAGTAATTTCTCCGCATTGCAAGGTGCAATTCTGAAATTTTTTGCTTTTTCCTGCTCCTCTTAGCATGGTAAAGAAGATTCAAAGAGAGTGAGATGCCAGCTCCTTTCATTCAGTCAGTAGCTTCAATCATTTCTGGACGTTTTTCAATGGCAAAAATCAATGAATATTGTAAATGCACAAACAGTAATTTCTCCGCATTGCAAGGTGCAATTCTGAAATTTTTTGCTTTTTCCTGCTCCTCTTAGCATGATAAAGAAGATTCAAAGAGATTGAGATGCCAGCTCCTTTCATTCAGTCAGTAGCTTCAATCATTTCTGGACGTTTTTCAATGGCAATAATCAATGAATATTGTAAATGCACAAACAGTAATTTCTCCGCATTGCAAGGTGCAATTCTGAAATTTTTTGCTTTTTCCTGCTCCTCTTAGCATGATAAAGAAGATTCAAAGAGAGTGAGATGCCAGCTCCTTTCATTCAGTCAGTAGCTTCAATCATTTCTGGTATATGAATAACATGATGTTTTTCAATGGCAAAAATCAATGAATATTGTAAATGCACAAACAGTAATTTCTCCGCATTGCAAGGTGCAATTCTGAAATTTTTTGCTTTTTCCTGCTCCTCTTAGCATGATAAAGAAGATTCAAAGAGAGTGAGATGCCAGCTCCTTTCATTCGTTCAGTAGCTTCAATCATTTCTGGGTATGAATAACATGATGTTTTTCAATGGCAAAAATCAATGAATATTGTAAATGCACAAACAGTAATTTCTCCACATTGCAAGGTGCAATTCTGAAATTTTTTGCTTTTTCCTGCTCCTCTTAGCATGATAAAGAAGATTCAAAGAGAGTGAGATGCCAGCTCCTTTCATTCAGTCAGTAGCTTCAATCATTTCTGGACGTTTTTCAATGGCAAAAATCAATGAATATTGTAAATGCACAAACAGTAATTTCTCCGCATTGCAAGGTGCAATTCTGAAATTTTTTGCTTTTTCCTGCTCCTCTTAGCATGATAAAGAAGTTTCAAAGAGAGTGAGATGCCAGCTCCTTTCATTCAGTCAGTAGCTTCAATCATTTCTGGACATTTTTCAATGGCAAAAATCAATGAATATTGTAAATGCACAAACAGTAATTTCTCCGCATTGCAAGGTGCAATTCTGAATTTTTTTGCTTTTTCCTGCTCCTCTTAGCATGATAAAGAAGATTCAAAGAGAGTGAGATGCCAGCTCCTTTCATTCAGTCAGTAGCTTCAAACATTTCTGGTATAAACATTTCTGGACGTTTTTCAATGGCAAAAATCAATGAATATTGTAAATGCACAAACAGTAATATCTCCACATTGCAAGGTGCAATTCTGAAATTTTTTGCTTTTTCCTGCTAATCCTAGCATGATAAAGAATATTCAAATAGAGTGAGATGCCAGCTCCTTTCATTCAGTCAGTAGCTTCAAACATTTCTGGACGTTTTTCAATGGCAAAAATCAATGAATATTGTATATGCACAAACAGTAATTTCTCCGCATTGTAAGGTGGAATTCTGAAATTTTTTGCTTTTTCCTGCTCCTCTTAGCATGATAAAGAAGATTCAAAGATAGTGAGATGCCAGCTTCTTTCATTCAGTCAGTAGCTTCAAACATTTCTGGTAAATGAATAACATGATGTTTTTCAATGGCAAAAATCAATGAATATTGTAAATGCACAAAGAGTAATTTCTCCGCATTGCAAGGTGCAATTCTGAAATTTTTTGCTTTTTCCTGCTCCTCTTAGCATGATAAAGAAGACTCAAAGAGAGTTACATGCCAGCTCCTTTCATTCAGTCAGTAGCTTCAATCATTTCTGGACGTTTTTCAATGGCAAAAATCAATGAATATTGTAAATGCACAAACAGTAATTTCTCCGCATTGCAAGGTGCAATTCTGAAATTTTTTGCTTTTTCCTGCTCCTCTTAGCATGATAAAGAAGATTCAAAGAGAGTGAGATGCCAGCTCCTTTCATTCAGTCAGTAGCTTCAATCATTTCTGGACGTTTTTCAATGGCAAAAATCAATGAATATTGTAAATGCACAAACAGTAATTTCTCCGCATTGCAAGGTGCAATTCTGAAATTTTTTGCTTTTTCCTGCTCCTCTTAGCATGATAAAGAAGATTCAAAGAGAGTGAGATGCCAGCTCCTTTCATTCAGTCAGTAGCTTCAATCATTTCTGGTATATGAATAACATGATGTTTTTCAATGGCAAAAATCAATGAATATTGTAACTGCACAAACAGTAATTTCTCCGCATTGCAAGGTGCAATTCTGAAATTTTTTGCTTTTTCCTGCTCCTCTTAGCATGGTAAAGAAGATTCAAAGAGAGTGAGATGCCAGCTCCTTTCATTCAGTCAGTAGCTTCAATCATTTCTGGACGTTTTTCAATGGCAAAAATCAATGAATATTGTAAATGCACAAACAGTAATTTCTCCGCATTGCAAGGTGCAATTCTGAATTTTTTTGCTTTTTCCTGCTCCTCTTAGCATGATAAAGAAGATTCAAAGAGAGTGAGATGCCAGCTCCTTTCATTCAGTCAGTAGCTTCAATCACTTCTGGACGTTTTTCAATGGCAAAAATCAATGAATATTGTAAATGCACAAACAGTAATTTCTCCGCATTGCAAGGTGCAATTCTGAAATTTTTTGCTTTTTCCTGCTCCTCTTAGCATGATAAAGAAGATTCAAAGAGAGTGAGATGCCAGCTCCTTTCATTCAGTCAGTAGCTTCAATCATTTCTGGTATATGAATAACATGATGTTTTTCAATGGCAAAAATCAATGAATATTGTAAATGCACAAACAGTAATTTCTCCGCATTGCAAGGTGCAATTCTGAAATTTTTTGCTTTTTCCTGCTCCTCTTAGCATGGTAAAGAAGATTCAAAGAGAGTGAGATGCCAGCTCCTTTCATTCAGTCAGTAGCTTCAATCATTTCTGGACGTTTTTCAATTTCAAAAATCAATGAATATTGTAAATGCACAAACAGTAATTTCTCCGCATTGCAAGGTGCAATTCTGAAATTTTTTGCTTTTTCCTGCTCCTCTTAGCATGATAAAGAAGATTCAAAGAGAGTGAGATGCCAGCTCCTTTCATTCAGTCAGTAGCTTCAATCATTTCTGGACGTTTTTCAATGGCAAAAATCAATGAATATTGTAAATGCACAAACAGTAATTTCTCCGCATTGCAAGGTGCAATTCTGAAATTTTTTGCTTTTTCCTGCTCCTCTTAGCATGATAAAGAAGATTCAAAGAGAGTGAGATGCCAGCTCCTTTCATTCAGTCAGTAGCTTCAATCATTTCTGGACGTTTTTCAATGGCAAAAATCAATGAATATTGTAAATGCACAAACAGTAATTTCTCCGCATTGCAAGGTGCAATTCTGAAATTTTTTGCTTTTTCCTGCTCCTCTTAGCATGATAAAGAAGATTCAAAGAGAGTGAGATGCCAGCTCCTTTCATTCAGTCAGTAGCTTCAATCATTTCTGGTATATGAATAACATGATGTTTTTCAATGGCAAAAATCAATGAATATTGTAACTGCACAAACAGTAATTTCTCGGCATTGCAAGGTGCAATTCTGAAATTTTTTGCTTTTTCCTGCTCCTCTTAGCATGGTAAAGAAGATTCAAAGAGAGTGAGATGCCAGCTCCTTTCATTCAGTCAGTAGCTTCAATCATTTCTGGACGTTTTTCAATGGCAAAAATCAATGAATATTGTAAATGCACAAACAGTAATTTCTCCGCATTGCAAGGTGCAATTCTGAATTTTTTTGCTTTTTCCTGCTCCTCTTAGCATGATAAAGAAGATTCAAAGAGAGTGAGATGCCAGCTCCTTTCATTCAGTCAGTAGCTTCAATCACTTCTGGACGTTTTTCAATGGCAAAAATCAATGAATATTGTAAATGCACAAACAGTAATTTCTCCGCATTGCAAGGTGCAATTCTGAAATTTTTTGCTTTTTCCTGCTCCTCTTAGCATGATAAAGAAGATTCAAAGAGAGTGAGATGCCAGCTCCTTTCATTCAGTCAGTAGCTTCAATCATTTCTGGTATATGAATAACATGATGTTTTTCAATGGCAAAAATCAATGAATATTGTAAATGCACAAACAGTAATTTCTCCGCATTGCAAGGTGCAATTCTGAAATTTTTTGCTTTTTCCTGCTCCTCTTAGCATGGTAAAGAAGATTCAAAGAGAGTGAGATGCCAGCTCCTTTCATTCAGTCAGTAGCTTCAATCATTTCTGGACGTTTTTCAATGGCAAAAATCAATGAATATTGTAAATGCACAAACAGTAATTTCTCCGCATTGCAAGGTGCAATTCTGAAATTTTTTGCTTTTTCCTGCTCCTCTTAGCATGATAAAGAAGATTCAAAGAGAGTGAGATGCCAGCTCCTTTCATTCAGTCAGTAGCTTAAATCATTTCTGGACGTTTTTCAATGGCAAAAATCAATGAATATTGTAAATGCACAAACAGTAATTTCTCCGCATTGCAAGGTGCAATTCTGAAATTTTTTGCTTTTTCCTGCTCCTCTTAGCATGATAAAGAAGATTCAAAGAGAGTGAGATGCCAGCTCCTTTCATTCAGTCAGTAGCTTCAATCATTTCTGGACGTTTTTCAATGGCAAAAATCAATGAATATTGTAAATGCACAAACAGTAATTTCTCCGCATTGCAAGGTGCAATTCTGAAATTTTTTGCTTTTTCCTGCTCCTCTTAGCATGATAAAGAAGATTCAAAGAGAGTGAGATGCCAGCTCCTTTCATTCAGTCAGTAGCTTCAATCATTTCTGGTATATGAATAACATGATGTTTTTCAATGGCAAAAATCAATGAATATTGTAACTGCACAAACAGTAATTTCTCCGCATTGCAAGGTGCAATTCTGAAATTTTTTGCTTTTTCCTGCTCCTCTTAGCATGGTAAAGAAGATTCAAAGAGAGTGAGATGCCAGCTCCTTTCATTCAGTCAGTAGCTTCAATCATTTCTGGACGTTTTTCAATGGCAAAAATCAATGAATATTGTAAATGCACAAACAGTAATTTCTCCGCATTGCAAGGTGCAATTCTGAATTTTTTTGCTTTTTCCTGCTCCTCTTAGCATGATAAAGAAGATTCAAAGAGAGTGAGATGCCAGCTCCTTTCATTCAGTCAGTAGCTTCAATCACTTCTGGACGTTTTTCAATGGCAAAAATCAATGAATATTGTAAATGCACAAACAGTAATTTCTCCGCATTGCAAGGTGCAATTCTGAAATTTTTTGCTTTTTCCTGCTCCTCTTAGCATGATAAAGAAGATTCAAAGAGAGTGAGATGCCAGCTCCTTTCATTCAGTCAGTAGCTTCAATCATTTCTGGTATATGAATAACATGATGTTTTTCAATGGCAAAAATCAATGAATATTGTAAATGCACAAACAGTAATTTCTCCGCATTGCAAGGTGCAATTCTGAAATTTTTTGCTTTTTCCTGCTCCTCTTAGCATGGTAAAGAAGATTCAAAGAGAGTGAGATGCCAGCTCCTTTCATTCAGTCAGTAGCTTCAATCATTTCTGGACGTTTTTCAATGGCAAAAATCAATGAATATTGTAAATGCACAAACAGTAATTTCTCCGCATTGCAAGGTGCAATTCTGAAATTTTTTGCTTTTTCCTGCTCCTCTTAGCATGATAAAGAAGATTCAAAGAGAGTGAGATGCCAGCTCCTTTCATTCAGTCAGTAGCTTCAATCATTTCTGGACGTTTTTCAATGGCAAAAATCAATGAATATTGTAAATGCACAAACAGTAATTTCTCCGCATTGCAAGGTGCAATTCTGAAATTTTTTGCTTTTTCCTGCTCCTCTTAGCATGATAAAGAAGATTCAAAGAGAGTGAGATGCCAGCTCCTTTCATTCAGTCAGTAGCTTCAATCATTTCTGGACATTTTTCAATGGCAAAAATCAATGAATATTGTAAATGCACAAACAGTAATTTCTCCGCATTGCAAGGTGCAATTCTGAATTTTTTTGCTTTTTCCTGCTCCTCTTAGCATGATAAAGAAGATTCAAAGAGAGTGAGATGCCAGCTCCTTTCATTCAGTCAGTAGCTTCAAACATTTCTGGTATAAACATTTCTGGACGTTTTTCAATGGCAAAAATCAATGAATATTGTAAATGCACAAACAGTAATATCTCCACATTGCAAGGTGCAATTCTGAAATTTTTTGCTTTTTCCTGCTAATCCTAGCATGATAAAGAAGATTCAAAGAGAGTGAGATGCCAGCTCCTTTCATTCAGTCAGTAGCTTCAATCATTTCTGGTATATGAATAACATGATGTTTTTCAATGGCAAAAATCAATGAATATTGTAAATGCACAAACAGTAATTTCTCCGCATTGCAAGGTGCAATTCTGAAATTTTTTGCTTTTTCCTGCTCCTCTTAGCATGGTAAAGAAGATTCAAAGAGAGTGAGATGCCAGCTCCTTTCATTCAGTCAGTAGCTTCAATCATTTCTGGACGTTTTTCAATGGCAAAAATCAATGAATATTGTAAATGCACAAACAGTAATTTCTCCGCATTGCAAGGTGCAATTCTGAAATTTTTTGCTTTTTCCTGCTCCTCTTAGCATGATAAAGAAGATTCAAAGAGAGTGAGATGCCAGCTCCTTTCATTCAGTCAGTAGCTTCAATCATTTCTGGACGTTTTTCAATGGCAAAAATCAATGAATATTGTAAATGCACAAACAGTAATTTCTCCGCATTGCAAGGTGCAATTCTGAAATGTTTTGCTTTTTCCTGCTCCTCTTAGCATGATAAAGAAGATTCAAAGAGAGTGAGATGCCAGCTCCTTTCATTCAGTCAGTAGCTTCAATCATTTCTGGGTATGAATAACATGATGTTTTTCAATGGCAAAAATCAATGAATATTGTAAATGCACAAACAGTAATTTCTCCACATTGCAAGGTGCAATTCTGAAATTTTTTGCTTTTTCCTGCTCCTCTTAGCATGATAAAGAAGATTCAAAGAGAGTGAGATGCCAGCTCCTTTCATTCAGTCAGTAGCTTCAATCATTTCTGGACGTTTTTCAATGGCAAAAATCAATGAATATTGTAAATGCACAAACAGTAATTTCTCCGCATTGCAAGGTGCAATTCTGAATTTTTTTGCTTTTTCCTGCTCCTCTTAGCATGATAAAGAAGATTCAAAGAGAGTGAGATGCCAGCTCCTTTCATTCAGTCAGTAGCTTCAAACATTTCTGGTATAAACATTTCTGGACGTTTTTCAATGGCAAAAATCAATGAATATTGTAAATGCACAAACAGTAATATCTCCACATTGCAAGGTGCAATTCTGAAATTTTTTGCTTTTTCCTGCTAATCCTAGCATGATAAAGAATATTCAAATAGGGTGAGATGCCAGCTCCTTTCATTCAGTCAGTAGCTTCAAACATTTCTGGACGTTTTTCAATGGCAAAAATCAATGAATATTGTAAATGCACAAACAGTAATATCTCCACATTGCAAGGTGCAATTCTGAAATTTTTTGCTTTTTCCTGCTAATCCTATCATGATAAAGAAGATTCAAAGAGAGTGAGATGCCAGGTCCTTTCATTCAGTCAGTAGCCTCAAACATTTCTGGTATATGAATAACATGATGTTTTTCAATGGCAAAAATCAATGAATATTGTAAATGCACAAACAGTAATATCTCCACATTGCAAGGTGCAATTCTGAAATTTTTTGCTTTTTCCTGCTAATCCTAGCATGATAAAGAAGATTCAAAGAGAGTGAGATGCCAGCTCCTTTCATTCAGTCAGTAGCTTCAAACATTTCTGGACGTTTTTCAATGGCAAAAATCAATGAATATTGTAAATGCACAAACAGTAATATCTCCACATTGCAAGGTGCAATTCTGAAATTTTTTGCTTTTTCCTGCTACTCCTAGCATGATAAAGAAGATTCAAAGAGAGTGAGATGCCAGCTCCTTTCATTCAGTCAGTAGCTTCAAACATTTCTGGACGTTTTTCAATGGCAAAAATCAATGAATATTGTAAATGCACAAACAGTAATATCTCCACATTGCAAGGTGCAATTCTGAAATTTTTTGCTTTTTCCTGCTAATCCTAGCATGATAAAGAAGATTCAAATAGAGTGAGATGCCAGCTCCTTTCATTCAGTCAGTAGCTTCAAACATTTCTGGACGTTTTTCAATGGCAAAAATCAATGAATATTGTAAATGCACAAACAGTAATATCTAAACATTGCAAGGTGCAATTCTGAAATTTTTTGCTTTTTCCTGCTAATCCTAGCATGATAAAGAAGATTCAAAGATAGTGAGATGCCAGATCCTTTCATTCAGTCAGTAGCTTCAAACATTTCTGGTATATGAATAACATGATGTTTTTCAATGGCAAAAATCAATGAATATTGTAAATGCACAAACAGTAATTTCTCCACATTGCAAGGTGCAATTCTGAAATTTTTTGCTTTTTCCTGCTAATCCTAGCATGATAAAGAACATTCAAAGTGAGTGAGATGCCAGCTCCCTTCATTCAGTCAGTAGCTTCAAACATTTCTGGACGTTTTTCAATGGCAAAAATCAATGAATACTGTAAATGCACAAACAGTAAGATCTCCACATTGCAAGGTGCAATTCTGAAACCTTGCAATGCGGAGAAATTACTGTTTGTGCATTTACAATATTCATTGATTTTTGCCATTGAAAAACGTCCAGAAATGATTGAAGCTACTGACTGAATGAAAGGAGCTGGCATCTCACTCTCTTTGAATCTTCTTTATCATGCTAAGAGGAGCAGGAAAAAGCAAAAAATTTCAGAATTGCACCTTGCAATGCGGAGAAATTACTGTTTGTGCATTTACAATATTCATTGATTTTTGCCATTGAAAAACATCATGTTATTCATATACCAGAAATGTTTGAAGCTACTGACTGAATGAAAGGAGCTGGCATCTCACTCTCTTTGAATCTTCTTTATCATGCTAAGAGGAGCAGGAAAAAGCAAAAAATTTCAGAATTGCACCTTGCAATGCGGAGAAATTACTGTTTGTGCATTTACAATATTCATTGATTTTTGCCATTGAAAAACGTCCAGAAATGATTGAAGCTACTGACTGAATGAAAGGAGCTGGCATCTCACTCTCTTTGAATCTTCTTTATCATGCTAAGAGGAGCAGGAAAAAGCAAAAAATTTCAGAATTGCACCTTGCAATGCGGAGAAATTACTGTTTGTGCATTTACAATATTCATTGATTTTTGCCTTTGAAAAACGTCCAGAAATGATTGAAGCTACTGACTGAATGAAAGGAGCTGGCATCTCACTCTCTTTGAATCTTCTTTATCATGCTAAGAGGAGCAGGAAAAAGCAAAAAAATTCAGAATTGCACCTTGCAATGCGGAGAAATTACTGTTTGTGCATTTACAATATTTATTGATTTTTGCCATTGAAACACGTCCAGAAATGTTTGAAGCTACTGACTGAATGAAAGGAGCTGGCATCTCACTCTCTTTGAATCTTCTTTATCATGATAGGATTAGCAGGAAAAAGCAAAAAATTTCAGAATTGCACCTTGCAATGTGGAGATATTACTGTTTGTGCATTTACAATATTCATTGATTTTTGCCATTGAAAAACGTCCAGAAATGTTTGAAGCTACTGACTGAATGAAAGGAGCTGGCATCTCACTCTCTTTGAATCTTCTTTATCATGCTAGGGTTAGCAGGAAAAAGCAAAAAATTTCAGAATTGCACCTTGCAATGTGGAGATATTACTGTTTGTGCATTTACAATATTCATTGATTTTTGCCATTGAAAAACGTCCAGAAATGTTTATACCAGAAATGTTTGAAGCTACTGACTGAATGAAAGGAGCTGGCATCTCACTCTCTTTGAATCTTATTTATCATGCTAAGAGGAGCAGGAAAAAGCAAAAAATTTCAGAATTGCACCTTGCAATGCGGAGAAATTACTGTTTGTGCATTTACAATATTCATTGATTTTTGCCATTGAAAAACATCATGTTATTCATATACCAGAAATGATTGAAGCTACTGACTGAATGAAAGGAGCTGGCATCTCACTCTCTTTGAATCTTCTTTATCATGCTAGGATTAGCAGGAAAAAGCAAAAAATTTCAGAATTGCACCGTGAAATGTGGAGATATTACTGTTTGTGCATTTACAATATTCATTGATTTTTGCCATTGAAAAACGTCCAGAAATGTTTGAAGCTACTGACTGAATGAAAGGAGCTGGCATCTCACTCTCTTTGAATCTTCTTTATCATGCTAGGATTAGCAGGAAAAAGCAAAAAATTTCAGAATTGCACCTTGCAATGTGGAGATATTACTGTTTGTGCATTTACAATATTCATTGATTTTTGCCATTGAAAAACGTCCAGAAATGTTTGAAGCTACTGACTGAATGAAAGGAGCTGGCATCTCCCTCTCTTTGAATCTTCTTTATCATGCTAGGATTAGCAGGAAAAAGCAAAAAATTTCAGAATTGCACCTTGCAATGTGGAGATATTACTGTTTGTGCATTTACAATATTCATTGATTTTTGCCATTGAAAAACGTCCAGAAATGTTTGAAGCTACTGACTGAATGAAAGGAGCTGGCATCTCACTCTCTTTGAATCTTCTTTATCATGCTAGGGTTAGCAGGAAAAAGCAAAAAATTTCAGAATTGCACCTTGCAATGTGGAGATATTACTGTTTGTGCATTTACAATATTCATTGATTTTTGCCATTGAAAAACGTCCAGAAATGTTTATACCAGAAATGTTTGAAGCTACTGACTGAATGAAAGGAGCTGGCATCTCACTCTCTTTGAATCTTATTTATCATGCTAAGAGGAGCAGGAAAAAGCAAAAAATTTCAGAATTGCACCTTGCAATGCGGAGAAATTACTGTTTGTGCATTTACAATATTCATTGATTTTTGCCATTGAAAAACATCATGTTATTCATATACCAGAAATGATTGAAGCTACTGACTGAATGAAAGGAGCTGGCATCTCACTCTCTTTGAATCTTCTTTATCATGCTAGGATTAGCAGGAAAAAGCAAAAAATTTCAGAATTGCACCTTGAAATGTGGAGATATTACTGTTTGTGCATTTACAATATTCATTGATTTTTGCCATTGAAAAACGTCCAGAAATGTTTGAAGCTACTGACTGAATGAAAGGAGCTGGCATCTCACTCTCTTTGAATCTTCTTTATCATGCTAGGATTAGCAGGAAAAAGCAAAAAAATTCAGAATTGCACCTTGCAATGTGGAGATATTACTGTTTGTGCATTTACAATATTCATTGATTTTTGCCATTGAAAAACGTCCAGAAATGTTTGAAGCTACTGACTGAATGAAAGGAGCTGGCATCTCCCTCTCTTTGAATCTTCTTTATCATGCTAGGAGTAGCAGGAAAAAGCAAAAAATTTCAGAATTGCACCTTGCAATGTGGAGATATTACAGTTTGTGCATTTACAATATTCATTGATTTTTTCCATTGAAAAACGTCCAGAAATGTTTGAAGCTACTGACTGAATGAAAGGAGCTGGCATCTCACTCTCTTTGAATCTTCTTTATCATGCTAGGATTAGCAGGAAAAAGCAAAAAATTTCAGAATTGCACCTTGCAATGTGGAGATATTACTGTTTGTGCATTTACAATATTCATTGATTTTTGCCATTGAAAAACATCATGTTATTCATATACCAGAAATGTTTGAAGCTACTGACTGAATGAAAGGAGCTGGCATCTCACTCTCTTTGAATCTTCTTTATCATGCTAGGATTAGCAGGAAAAAGCAAAAAATTTCAGAATTGCACCTTGCAATGTGGAGATATTACTGTTTGTGCATTTACAATATTCATTGATTTTTGCCATTGAAAAACGTCCAGAAATGTTTGAAGCTACTGACTGAATGAAAGGAGCTGGCATCTCACTCTATTTGAATCTTCTTTATCATGCTAGGATTAGCAGGAAAAAGCAAAAAATTTCAGAATTGCACCTTGCAATGTGGAGATATTACTGTTTGTGCATTTACAATATTCATTGATTTTTGCCATTGAAAAACGTCCAGAAATGTTTATACCAGAAATGTTTGAAGCTACTGACTGAATGAAAGGAGCTGGCATCTCACTCTCTTTGAATCTTCTTTATTATGCTAAGAGGAGCAGGAAAAAGCAAAAAAATTCAGAATTGCACCTTGCAATGCGGAGAAATTACTGTTTGTGCATTTACAATATTCATTGATTTTTGCCATTGAAACACGTCCAGAAATGTTTGAAGCTACTGACTGAATGAAAGGAGCTGGCATCTCACTCTCTTTGAATCTTCTTTATCATGATAGGATTAGCAGGAAAAAGCAAAAAATTTCAGAATTGCACCTTGCAATGTGGAGATATTACTGTTTGTGCATTTACAATATTCATTGATTTTTGCCATTGAAAAACGTCCAGAAATGTTTATACCAGAAATGTTTGAAGCTACTGACTGAATGAAAGGAGCTGGCATCTCACTCTCTTTGAATCTTCTTTATCATGCTAAGAGGAGCAGGAAAAAGCAAAAAAATTCAGAATTGCACCTTGCAATGCGGAGAAATTACTGTTTGTGCATTTACAATATTCATTGATTTTTGCCATTGAAAAACATCATGTTATTCATATACCAGAAATGATTGAAGCTACTGACTGAATGAAAGGAGCTGGCATCTCACTCTCTTTGAATCTTCTTTATCATGCTAGGATTAGCAGGAAAAAGCAAAAAATTTCAGAATTGCACCTTGCAATGTGGAGATATTACTGTTTGTGCATTTACAATATTCATTGATTTTTGCCATTGAAAAACGTCCAGAAATGTTTGAAGCTACTGACTGAATGAAAGGAGCTGGCATCTCACTCTCTTTGAATCTTCTTTATCATGCTAGGATTAGCAGGAAAAAGCAAAAAATTTCAGAATTGCACCTTGCAATGTGGAGATATTACTGTTTGTGCATTTACAATATTCATTGATTTTTGCCATTGAAAAACGTCCAGAAATGTTTGAAGCTACTGACTGAATGAAAGGAGCTGGCATATCACTCTCTTTGAATCTTCTTTATCATGCTAGGAGTAGCAGGAAAAAGCAAAAAATTTCAGAATTGCACCTTGCAATGTGGAGATATTACTGTTTGTGCATTTACAATATTCATTGATTTTTTCCATTGAAAAACGTCCAGAAATATTTGTAGCTACTGACTGAATGAAAGGAGCTGGCATCTCACTCTCTTTGAATCTTCTTTATCATGCTAGGATTAGCAGGAAAAAGCAAAAAATTTCAGAATTGCACCTTGCAATGTGGAGATATTACTGTTTGTGCATTTACAATATTCATTGATTTTTGCCATTGAAAAACATCATGTTATTCATATACCAGAAATATTTGAAGCTACTGACTGAATGAAAGGAGCTGGCATTTCACTCTCTTTGAATCTTCTTTATCATGCTAGGATTAGCAGGAAAGAGCAAAAAATTTCAGAATTGCACCTTGCAATGTGGAGATATTACTGTTTGTGCATTTACAATATTCATTGATTTTTGCCATTGAAAAACGTCCAGAAATGTTTGAAGCTACTGACTGAATGAAAGGAGCTGGCATCTCACTCTATTTGAATCTTCTTTATCATGCTAGGATTAGCAGGAAAAAGCAAAAAATTTCAGAATTGCACCTTGCAATGTGGAGATATTACTGTTTGTGCATTTACAATATTCATTGATTTTTGCCATTGAAAAACGTCCAGAAATGTTTATACCAGAAATGTTTGAAGCTACTGACTGAATGAAAGGAGCTGGCATCTCACTCTCTTTGAATCTTCTTTATCATGCTAAGAGGAGCAGGAAAAAGCAAAAAAATTCAGAATTGCACCTTGCAATGCGGAGAAATTACTGTTTGTGCATTTACAATATTCATTGATTTTTGCCATTGAAAAACGTCCAGAAATGATTGAAACTACTGACTGAATGAAAGGAGCTGGCATCTCACTCTCTTTGAATCTTCTTTATCATGCTAAGAGGAGCAGGAAAAAGCAAAAAATTTCAGAATTGCACCTTGCAATGCGGAGAAATTACTGTTTGTGCATTTACAATATTCATTGATTTTTGCCATTGAAAAACGTCCAGAAATGATTGAAGCTACTGACTGAATGAAAGGAGCTGGCATCTCACTCTCTTTGAATCTTCTTTATCATGCTAAGAGGAGCAGGAAAAAGCAAAAAATTTCAGAATTGCACCTTGCAATGCGGAGAAATTACTGTTTGTGCATTTACAATATTCATTGATTTTTGCCATTGAAAAACATCATGTTATTCATACCCAGAAATGATTGAAGCTACTGACTGAATGAAAGGAGCTGGCATCTCACTCTCTTTGAATCTTCTTTATCATGCTAAGAGGAGCAGGAAAAAGCAAAAAATTTCAGAATTGCACCTTGCAATGCGGAGAAATTACTGTTTGTGCATTTACAATATTCATTGATTTTTGCCATTGAAAAACGTCCAGAAATGATTGAAGCTACTGACTGAATGAAAGGAGCTGGCATCTCACTCTCTTTGAATCTTCTTTATCATGCTAAGAGGAGCAGGAAAAAGCAAAAAATTTCAGAATTGCACCTTGCAATGCGGAGAAATTACTGTTTGTGCATTTACAATATTCATTGATTTTTGCCATTGAAAAACGTCCAGAAATGATTGAAGCTACTGACTGAATGAAAGGAGTTGGCATCTCACTCTCTTTGAATCTTCTTTACCATGCTAAGAGGAGCAGGAAAAAGCAAAAAAATTCAGAATTGCACCTTGCAATGCGGAGAAATTACTGTTTGTGCATTTACAATATTCATTGATTTTTGCCATTGAAAAACATCATGTTATTCATATACCAGAAATGATTGAAGCTACTGACTGAATGAAAGGAGCTGGCATCTCACTCTCTTTGAATCTTCTTTATCATGCTAGGATTAGCAGGAAAAAGCAAAAAATTTCAGAATTGCACCTTGCAATGTGGAGATATTACTGTTTGTGCATTTACAATATTCATTGATTTTTGCCATTGAAAAACGTCCAGAAATGTTTGAAGCTACTGACTGAATGAAAGGAGCTGGCATCTCACTCTCTTTGAATCTTCTTTATCATGCTAGGATTAGCAGGAAAAAGCAAAAAATTTCAGAATTGCACCTTGCAATGTGGAGATATTACTGTTTGTGCATTTACAATATTCATTGATTTTTGCCATTGAAAAACGTCCAGAAATGTTTGAAGCTACTGACTGAATGAAAGGAGCTGGCATATCACTCTCTTTGAATCTTCTTTATCATGCTAGGAGTAGCAGGAAAAAGCAAAAAATTTCAGAATTGCACCTTGCAATGTGGAGATATTACTGTTTGTGCATTTACAATATTCATTGATTTTTTCCATTGAAAAACGTCCAGAAATATTTGAAGCTACTGACTGAATGAAAGGAGCTGGCATCTCACTCTCTTTGAATCTTCTTTATCATGCTAGGATTAGCAGGAAAAAGCAAAAAATTTCAGAATTGCACCTTGCAATGTGGAGATATTACTGTTTGTGCATTTACAATATTCATTGATTTTTGCCATTGAAAAACATCATGTTATTCATATACCAGAAATGTTTGAAGCTACTGACTGAATGAAAGGAGCTGGCATTTCACTCTCTTTGAATCTTCTTTATCATGCTAGGATTAGCAGGAAAGAGCAAAAAATTTCAGAATTGCACCTTGCAATGTGGAGATATTACTGTTTGTGCATTTACAATATTCATTGATTTTTGCCATTGAAAAACGTCCAGAAATGTTTGAAGCTACTGACTGAATGAAAGGAGCTGGCATCTCACTCTATTTGAATCTTCTTTATCATGCTAGGATTAGCAGGAAAAAGCAAAAAATTTCAGAATTGCACCTTGCAATGTGGAGATATTACTGTTTGTGCATTTACAATATTCATTGATTTTTGCCATTGAAAAACGTCCAGAAATGTTTATACCAGAAATGTTTGAAGCTACTGACTGAATGAAAGGAGCTGGCATCTCACTCTCTTTGAATCTTCTTTATCATGCTAAGAGGAGCAGGAAAAAGCAAAAAAATTCAGAATTGCACCTTGCAATGCGGAGAAATTACTGTTTGTGCATTTACAATATTCATTGATTTTTGCCATTGAAAAACGTCCAGAAATGATTGAAACTACTGACTGAATGAAAGGAGCTGGCATCTCACTCTCTTTGAATCTTCTTTATCATGCTAAGAGGAGCAGGAAAAAGCAAAAAATTTCAGAATTGCACCTTGCAATGCGGAGAAATTACTGTTTGTGCATTTACAATATTCATTGATTTTTGCCATTGAAAAACGTCCAGAAATGATTGAAGCTACTGACTGAATGAAAGGAGCTGGCATCTCACTCTCTTTGAATCTTCTTTATCATGCTAAGAGGAGCAGGAAAAAGCAAAAAATTTCAGAATTGCACCTTGCAATGCGGAGAAATTACTGTTTGTGCATTTACAATATTCATTGATTTTTGCCATTGAAAAACATCATGTTATTCATACCCAGAAATGATTGAAGCTACTGACTGAATGAAAGGAGCTGGCATCTCACTCTCTTTGAATCTTCTTTATCATGCTAAGAGGAGCAGGAAAAAGCAAAAAATTTCAGAATTGCACCTTGCAATGCGGAGAAATTACTGTTTGTGCATTTACAATATTCATTGATTTTTGCCATTGAAAAACGTCCAGAAATGATTGAAGCTACTGACTGAATGAAAGGAGCTGGCATCTCACTCTCTTTGAATCTTCTTTATCATGCTAAGAGGAGCAGGAAAAAGCAAAAAATTTCAGAATTGCACCCTGCAATGCGGAGAAATTACTGTTTGTGCATTTACAATATTCATTGATTTTTGCCATTGAAAAACGTCCAGAAATGATTGAAGCTACTGACTGAATGAAAGGAGTTGGCATCTCACTCTCTTTGAATCTTCTTTACCATGCTAAGAGGAGCAGGAAAAAGCAAAAAATTTCAGAATTGCACCTTGCAATGCGGAGAAATTACTGTTTGTGCATTTACAATATTCATTGATTTTTGACATTGAAAAACATCATGTTATTCATATACCAGAAATAATTGAAGCTACTGACTGAATGAAAGGAGCTGGCATCTCACTCTCTTTGAATCTTCTTTATCATGCTAAGAGGAGCAGGAAAAAGCAAAAAATTTCAGAATTGCACCTTGCAATGCGGAGAAATTACTGTTTGTGCATTTACAATATTAATTGATTTTTGCCATTGAAAAACGTCCAGAAATGATTGAAGCTACTGACTGAATGAAAGGAGCTGGCATCTCACTCTCTTTGAATCTTCTTTATGATGCTAAGAGGAGCAGGAAAAAGCAAAAAATTTCAGAATTGCACCTTGCAATGCGGAGAAATTACTGTTTGTGCATTTACAATATTCATTGATTTTTGCCATTGAAAAACGTCCAGAAATGATTGAAGCTACTGACTGAATGAAAGGAGCTGGCATCTCACTCTCTTTGAATCTTCTTTATCATGCTAAGAGGAGCAGGAAAAAGCAAAAAATTTCAGAATTGCACCTTGCAATGCGGAGAAATTACTGTTTGTGCATTTACAATATTCATTGATTTTTGCCATTGAAAAACATCATGTTATTCATATACCAGAAATGATTGAAGCTACTGACTGAATGAAAGGAGCTGGCATCTCACTCTCTTTGAATCTTCTTTATCATGCTAAGAGGAGCAGGAAAAAGCAAAAAATTTCAGAATTGCACCTTGCAATGCGGAGAAATTACTGTTTGTGCATTTACAATATTCATTGATTTTTGCCATTGAAAAACGTCCAGAAATGATTGAAGCTACTGACTGAATGAAAGGAGCTGGCATCTCACTCTTTTTGAATCTTCTTTATCATGCTAAGAGGAGCAGGAAAAAGCAAAAAATTTCAGAATTGCACCTTGCAATGCGGAGAAATTACTGTTTGTGCATTTACAATATTCATTGATTTTTGCCATTGAAAAACGTCCAGAAATGATTGAAGCTACTGACTGAATGAAAGGAGCTGGCATCTCACTCTCTTTGAATCTTCTTTATCATGGTAAGAGGAGCAGGAAAAAGCAAAAAATTTCAGAATTGCAACTTGCAATGCGGAGAAATTACTGTTTGTGCATTTACAATATTCATTGATTTTTGCCATTGAAAAACGTCCAGAAATGATTGAAGCTACTGACTGAATGAAAGGAGCTGGCATCTCACTCTCTTTGAATCTTCTTTATCATGCTAAGAGGAGCAGGAAAAAGCAAAAAATTTCAGAATTGCACCTTGCAATGCGGAGAAATTACTGTTTGTGCATTTACAATATTCATTGATTTTTGCCATTGAAAAACGTCCAGAAATGATTGAAGCTACTGACTGAATGAAAGGAGCTGGCATCTCACTCTCTTTGAATCTTCTTTATCATGCTAAGAGGAGCAGGAAAAAGCAAAAAATTTCAGAATTGCAACTTGCAATGCGGAGAAATTACTGTTTGTGCATTTACAATATTCATTGATTTTTGCCATTGAAAAACATCATGTTATTCATATACCAGAAATGTTTGAAGCTACTGACTGAATGAAAGAAGCTGGCATCTCACTATCTTTGAATCTTCTTTATCATGCTAAGAGGAGCAGGAAAAAGCAAAAAATTTCAGAATTGCACCTTACAATGCGGAGAAATTACTGTTTGTGCATTTACAATATTCATTGATTTTTGCCATTGAAAAACATCCAGAAATGATTGAAGCTACTGACTGAATGAAAGGAGCTGGCATCTCACTCTCTTTGAATCTTCTTTATCATGCTAAGAGGAGCAGGAAAAAGCAAAAAATTTCAGAATTGCACCTTGCAATGCGGAGAAATTACTGTTTGTGCATTTACAATATTCATTGATTTTTGCCATTGAAAAACGTCCAGAAATGTTTGAAGCTACTGACTGAATGAAAGGAGCTGGCATCTTACTCTCTTTGAATCTTCTTTATCATGCTAGGATTAGCAGGGAAAAGCAAAAAATTTCAGAATTGCACCTTGCAATGTGGAGATATTACTGTTTGTGCATTTACAATATTCATTGATTTTTGCCATTGAAAAACGTCCAGAAATGTTTGAAGCTACTGACTGAATGAAAGGAGCAGGCATCTCACTCTCTTTGAATCTTCTTTATCATGCTAGGAGTAGCAGGAAAAAGCAAAAAATTTCAGAATTGCACCTTGCAATGTGGAGATATTACTGTTTGTGCATTTACAATATTCATTGATTTATGCCATTGAAAAACGTCCAGAAATGTTTGAAGCTACTGACTGAATGAAAGGAGCTGGCATCTCACTCTCTTTGAATCTTCTTTACCATGCTAGGATTAGCAGGAAAAAGCAAAAAATTTCAGAATTGCACCTTGCAATGTGGAGATATTACTGTTTGTGCATTTACAATATTCATTGATTTTTGCCATTGAAAAACATACAGAAATGTTTGAAGCTACTGACTGAATGAAAGGAGCTGGCATCTCACTCTATTTGAATCTTCTTTATCATGCTAGGATTAGCAGGAAAAAGCAAAAAATTTCAGAATTGCACCTTGCAATGTGGAGATATTACTGTTTGTGCATTTACAATATTCATTGATTTTTGCCATTGAAAAACGTCCAGAAATGTTTATACCAGAAATGTTTGAAGCTACTGACTGAATGAAAGGATCTGGCATCTCACTCTCTTTGAATCTTCTTTATCATGCTAAGAGGAGCAGGAAAAAGCAAAAAATTTCAGAATTGCACCTTGCAATGCGGAGAAATTACTGTTTGTGCATTTACAATATTCATTGATTTTTGCCATTGAAAAACGTCCAGAAATGATTGAAGCTACTGACTGAATGAAAGGAGCTGGCATCTCACTCTCTTTGAATCTTCTTTATCATGCTAAGAGGAGCAGGAAAAAGCAAAAAATTTCAGAATTGCACCTTGCAATGCGGAGAAATTACTGTTTGTGCATTTACAATATTCATTGATTTTTGCCATTGAAAAACATCCAGAAATGATTGAAGCTACTGACTGAATGAAAGGAGCTGGCATCTCACTCTCTTTGAATCTTCTTTATCATGCTAAGAGGAGCAGGAAAAAGCAAAAAATTTCAGAATTGCACCTTGCAATGCGGAGAAATTACTGTTTGTGCATTTACAATATTCATTGATTTTTGCCATTGAAAAACGTCCAGAAATGATTGAAGCTACTGACTGAATGAAAGGAGCTGGCATCTCACTCTCTTTGAATCTTCTTTATCATGCTAAGAGGAGCAGGAAAAAGCAAAAAATTTCAGAATTGCAACTTGCAATGCGGAGAAATTACTGTTTGTGCATTTACAATATTCATTGATTTTTGCCATTGAAATACATCATGTTATTCATATACCAGAAATGATTGAAGCTACTGACTGAATGAAAGGAGCTGGCATCTCACTCTCTTTGAATCTTCTTTATCATGCTAAGAGGAGCAGGAAAAAGCAAAAAATTTCAGAATTGCACCTTGCAATGCGGAGAAATTACTGTTTGTGCATTTACAATATTCATTGATTTTTGCCATTGAAAAACGTCCAGAAATGATTGAAGCTACTGACTGAATGAAAGGAGCTGGCATCTCACTCTCTTTGAATCTTCTTTATCATGCTAAGAGGAGCAGGAAAAAGCAAAAAATTTCAGAATTGCACCTTGCAATGCGGAGAAATTACTGTTTGTGCATTTACAATATTCATTGATTTTTGCCATTGAAAAACGTCCAGAAATGATTGAAGCTACTGACTGAATGAAAGGAGCTGGCATCTCACTCTCTTTGAATCTTCTTTATCATGCTAAGAGGAGCAGGAAAAAGCAAAAAATTTCAGAATTGCACCTTGCAATGCGGAGAAATTACTGTTTGTGCATTTACAATATTCATTGATTTTTGCCATTGAAAAACATCATGTTATTCATATCCCAGAAATGTTTGAAGCTACTGACTGAATGAAAGAAGCTGGCAACTCACTCTCTTTGAATCTTCTTTATCATGCTAAGAGGAGCAGGAAAAAGCAAAAAATTTCAGAATTGCACCTTGCAATGCGGAGAAATTACTGTTTGTGCATTTACAATATTCATTGATTTTTGCAATTGAAAAACGTCCAGAAATGATTGAAGCTACTGACTGAATGAAAGGAGCTGGCATCTCACTCTCTTTGAATCTTCTTTATCATGTTAAGAGGAGCAGGAAAAAGCAAAAAATTTCAGAATTGCACCTTGCAATGCAGAGAAATTACTGTTTGTGCATTTACAATATTCATTGATTTTTGCCATTGAAAAACGTCCAGAAATGATTGAAGCTACTGACTGAATGAAAGGAGCTGTTATCTCACTCTCTTTGAATCTTGTTTATCATGCTAAGAGGAGCAGGAAAAAGCAAAAAATTTCAGAATTGCACCTTGCAATGCGGAGAAATTACTGTTTGTGCATTTACAATATTCATTGATTTTTGCCATTGAAAAACATCATGTTATTCATATACCAGAAATGATTGAAGCTACTGACTGAATGAAAGGAGCTGGCATCTCACACTCTTTGAATCTTTTTTATCATGCTAAGAGGAGCAGGAAAAAGTAAAAAATTTCAGAATTGCACCTTGCAATGCGGAGAAATTACTGTTTGTGCATTTACAATATTCAATGATTTTTGCCATTGAAAAACGTCCAGAAATGATTGAAGCTACTGACTGAACGAAAGGAGCTGGCATCTCACTCTCTTTGAATCTTCTTTATCATGCTAAGAGGAGCAGGAAAAAGCAAAAAATTTCAGAATTGCACCTTGCAATGCGGAGAAATTACTGTTTGTGCATTTACAATATTCATTGATTTTTGCCATTGAAAAACATCATGTTATTCATATACCAGAAATGTTTGAAGCTACTGACTGAATGAAAGGAGCTGGCATCTCACTCTCTTTGAATCTTCTTCATAATGCTAAGAGGAGCAGGAAAAAGCAAAAAATTTCAGAATTGCACCTTGCAATGCGGAGAAATTACTGTTTGTGCATTTACAATATTCATTGATTTTTGCCATTGAAAAACGTCCAGAAATGATTGAAGCTACTGACTGAATGAAAGGAGCTGGCATCTCACTCTCTTTGAATCTTCTTTATCATGCTAAGAGGAGCAGGAAAAAGCAAAAAATTTCAGAATTGCACCTTGCAATGCGGAGAAATTACTGTTTGTGCATTTACAATATTCATTGATTTTTGCCATTGAAAAACATCATGTTATTCATATACCAGAAATGTTTGAAGCTACTGACTGAATGAAAGGAGCTGGCATCTCACTCTCTTTGAATCTTCTTTATCATGCTAAGAGGAGCAGGAAAAAGCAAAAAATTTCAGAATTGCACCTTGCAATGCGGATAAATTACTGTTTGTGCATTTACAATATTCATTGATTTTTGCCATTGAAAAATGTCCAGAAATGATTGAAGCTACTGACTGAATGAAAGGAGCTGGCATCTCACTCTCTTTGAATCTTGTTTATCATGCTAAGAGGAGCAGGAAAAAGCAAAAAATTTCAGAATTGCACCTTGCAATGCGGAGAAATTACTGTTTGTGCATTTACAATATTCATTGATTTTTGCCATTGAAAAACGTCCAGAAATTATTGAAGCTACTGACTGAATGAAAGGAGCTGGCATCTCACTCTCTTTGAAACTTCTTTATCATGCTAAGAGGAGCAGGAAAAAGCAAAAATTTTCAGAATTGCACCTTGCAATGCGGAGAAATTACTGTTTGTGCATTTACAATATTCATTGATTTTTGCCATTGAAAAACGTCCAGAAATGATTGAAGCTACTGACTGAATGAAAGGAGCTGGCATCTCACTCTCTTTGAATCTTCTTTATCATGCTAAGAGGAGCAGGAAAAAGCAAAAAATTTCAGAATTGCACCTTGCAATGCGGAGAAATTACTGTTTGTGCATTTACAATATTCATTGATTTTTGCCATTGAAAAACATCATGTTATTCATATACCAGAAATGTTTGAAGCTACTGACTGAATGAAAGGAGCTGGCATCTCACTCTCTTTGAATCTTCTTTATCATGCTAAGAGGAGCAGGAAAAAGCAAAAAATTTCAGAATTGCACCTTGCAATGCGGAGAAATTACTGTTTGTGCATTTACAATATTCATTGATTTTTGCCATTGAAAAACATCATGTTATTCATATACCAGAAATGATTGAAGCTACTGACTGAATGAAAGGAGCTGGCATCTCACTCTCTTTGAATCTTCTTTATCATGCTAAGAGGAGCAGGATAAAGCAAAAAATTTCAGACTTGCACCTTGCAATGCGGAGAAATTACTGTTTGTGCATTTACAATATTCATTGATTTTTGCCATTGAAAAACATCATGTTATTCATATACCAGAAATGTTTGAAGCTACTGATTGAATGAAAGGAGCTGGCATCTCACTCTCTTTGAATCTTCTTTATCATGCTAAGAGGAGCAGGAAAAAGCAAAAAATTTCAGACTTGCACCTTGCAATGCGGAGAAATTACTGTTTGTGCATTTACAATATTCATTGATTTTTGCCATTGAAAAACATCATGTTATTCATATACCAGAAATGTTTGAAGCTACTGACTGAATGAAAGGAGCTGGCATCTCACTCTCTTTGAATCTTCTTTATCATGCTAAGAGGAGCAGGAAAAAGCAAAAAATTTCAGAATTGCACCTTGCAATGCGGAGAAATTACTGTTTGTGCATTTACAATATTCATTGATTTTTGCCATTGAAAAACATCATGTTATTCATATACCAGAAATGATTGAAGCTACTGACTGAATGAAAGGAGCTGGCATCTCACACTCTTTGAATCTTTTTTATCATGCTAAGAGGAGCAGGAAAAAGTAAAAAATTTCAGAATTGCACCTTGCAATGCGGAGAAATTACTGTTTGTGCATTTACAATATTCAATGATTTTTGCCATTGAAAAACGTCCAGAAATGATTGAAGCTACTGACTGAACGAAAGGAGCTGGCATCTCACTCTCTTTGAATCTTCTTTATCATGCTAAGAGGAGCAGGAAAAAGCAAAAAATTTCAGAATTGCACCTTGCAATGCGGAGAAATTACTGTTTGTGCATTTACAATATTCATTGATTTTTGCCATTGAAAAACATCATGTTATTCATATACCAGAAATGTTTGAAGCTACTGACTGAATGAAAGGAGCTGGCATCTCACTCTCTTTGAATCTTCTTCATAATGCTAAGAGGAGCAGGAAAAAGCAAAAAATTTCAGAATTGCACCTTGCAATGCGGAGAAATTACTGTTTGTGCATTTACAATATTCATTGATTTTTGCCATTGAAAAACGTCCAGAAATGATTGAAGCTACTGACTGAATGAAAGGAGCTGGCATCTCACTCTCTTTGAATCTTCTTTATCATGCTAAGAGGAGCAGGAAAAAGCAAAAAATTTCAGAATTGCACCTTGCAATGCGGAGAAATTACTGTTTGTGCATTTACAATATTCATTGATTTTTGCCATTGAAAAACATCATGTTATTCATATACCAGAAATGTTTGAAGCTACTGACTGAATGAAAGGAGCTGGCATCTCACTCTCTTTGAATCTTCTTTATCATGCTAAGAGGAGCAGGAAAAAGCAAAAAATTTCAGAATTGCACCTTGCAATGCGGATAAATTACTGTTTGTGCATTTACAATATTCATTGATTTTTGCCATTGAAAAATGTCCAGAAATGATTGAAGCTACTGACTGAATGAAAGGAGCTGGCATCTCACTCTCTTTGAATCTTGTTTATCATGCTAAGAGGAGCAGGAAAAAGCAAAAAATTTCAGAATTGCACCTTGCAATGCGGAGAAATTACTGTTTGTGCATTTACAATATTCATTGATTTTTGCCATTGAAAAACGTCCAGAAATTATTGAAGCTACTGACTGAATGAAAGGAGCTGGCATCTCACTCTCTTTGAAACTTCTTTATCATGCTAAGAGGAGCAGGAAAAAGCAAAAATTTTCAGAATTGCACCTTGCAATGCGGAGAAATTACTGTTTGTGCATTTACAATATTCATTGATTTTTGCCATTGAAAAACGTCCAGAAATGATTGAAGCTACTGACTGAATGAAAGGAGCTGGCATCTCACTCTCTTTGAATCTTCTTTATCATGCTAAGAGGAGCAGGAAAAAGCAAAAAATTTCAGAATTGCACCTTGCAATGCGGAGAAATTACTGTTTGTGCATTTACAATATTCATTGATTTTTGCCATTGAAAAACATCATGTTATTCATATACCAGAAATGTTTGAAGCTACTGACTGAATGAAAGGAGCTGGCATCTCACTCTCTTTGAATCTTCTTTATCATGCTAAGAGGAGCAGGAAAAAGCAAAAAATTTCAGAATTGCACCTTGCAATGCGGAGAAATTACTGTTTGTGCATTTACAATATTCATTGATTTTTGCCATTGAAAAACATCATGTTATTCATATACCAGAAATGATTGAAGCTACTGACTGAATGAAAGGAGCTGGCATCTCACTCTCTTTGAATCTTCTTTATCATGCTAAGAGGAGCAGGATAAAGCAAAAAATTTCAGACTTGCACCTTGCAATGCGGAGAAATTACTGTTTGTGCATTTACAATATTCATTGATTTTTGCCATTGAAAAACATCATGTTATTCATATACCAGAAATGTTTGAAGCTACTGATTGAATGAAAGGAGCTGGCATCTCACTCTCTTTGAATCTTCTTTATCATGCTAAGAGGAGCAGGAAAAAGCAAAAAATTTCAGACTTGCACCTTGCAATGCGGAGAAATTACTGTTTGTGCATTTACAATATTCATTGATTTTTGCCATTGAAAAACATCATGTTATTCATATACCAGAAATGTTTGAAGCTACTGACTGAATGAAAGGAGCTGGCATCTCACTCTCTTTGAATCTTCTTTATCATGCTAAGAGGAGCAGGAAAAAGCAAAAAATTTCAGAATTGCACCTTGCAATGCGGAGAAATTACTGTTTGTGCATTTACAATATTCATTGATTTTTGCCATTGAAAAACGTCCAGAAATGATTGAAGCTACTGACTGAATGAAAGGAGCTGGAATCTCACTCTCTTTGAATCTTCTTTATCATGCTAAGAGGAGCAGGAAAAAGCAAAAAATTTCAGAATTGCACCTTGCAATGCGGAGAAATTACAGTTTGTGCATTTACAATATTCATTGATTTTTGCCATTGAAAAACGTCCAGAAATGTTTGAAGCTACTGACTGAATGAAAGGAGCAGGCATCTCACTCTCTTTGAATCTTCTTTATCATGCTAGGAGTAGCAGGAAAAAGCAAAAAATTTCAGAATTGCACCTTGCAATGTGGAGATATTACTGTTTGTGCATTTACAATATTCATTGATTTATGCCATTGAAAAACGTCCAGAAATGTTTGAAGCTACTGACTGAATGAAAGGAGCTGGCATCTCACTCTCTTTGAATCTTCTTTACCATGCTAGGATTAGCAGGAAAAAGCAAAAAATTTCAGAATTGCACCTTGCAATGTGGAGATATTACTGTTTGTGCATTTACAATATTCATTGATTTTTGCCATTGAAAAACATACAGAAATGTTTGAAGCTACTGACTGAATGAAAGGAGCTGGCATCTCACTCTATTTGAATCTTCTTTATCATGCTAGGATTAGCAGGAAAAAGCAAAAAATTTCAGAATTGCACCTTGCAATGTGGAGATATTACTGTTTGTGCATTTACAATATTCATTGATTTTTGCCATTGAAAAACGTCCAGAAATGTTTATACCAGAAATGTTTGAAGCTACTGACTGAATGAAAGGATCTGGCATCTCACTCTCTTTGAATCTTCTTTATCATGCTAAGAGGAGCAGGAAAAAGCAAAAAATTTCAGAATTGCACCTTGCAATGCGGAGAAATTACTGTTTGTGCATTTACAATATTCATTGATTTTTGCCATTGAAAAACGTCCAGAAATGATTGAAGCTACTGACTGAATGAAAGGAGCTGGCATCTCACTCTCTTTGAATCTTCTTTATCATGCTAAGAGGAGCAGGAAAAAGCAAAAAATTTCAGAATTGCACCTTGCAATGCGGAGAAATTACTGTTTGTGCATTTACAATATTCATTGATTTTTGCCATTGAAAAACATCCAGAAATGATTGAAGCTACTGACTGAATGAAAGGAGCTGGCATCTCACTCTCTTTGAATCTTCTTTATCATGCTAAGAGGAGCAGGAAAAAGCAAAAAATTTCAGAATTGCACCTTGCAATGCGGAGAAATTACTGTTTGTGCATTTACAATATTCATTGATTTTTGCCATTGAAAAACGTCCAGAAATGATTGAAGCTACTGACTGAATGAAAGGAGCTGGCATCTCACTCTCTTTGAATCTTCTTTATCATGCTAAGAGGAGCAGGAAAAAGCAAAAAATTTCAGAATTGCAACTTGCAATGCGGAGAAATTACTGTTTGTGCATTTACAATATTCATTGATTTTTGCCATTGAAATACATCATGTTATTCATATACCAGAAATGATTGAAGCTACTGACTGAATGAAAGGAGCTGGCATCTCACTCTCTTTGAATCTTCTTTATCATGCTAAGAGGAGCAGGAAAAAGCAAAAAATTTCAGAATTGCACCTTGCAATGCGGAGAAATTACTGTTTGTGCATTTACAATATTCATTGATTTTTGCCATTGAAAAACGTCCAGAAATGATTGAAGCTACTGACTGAATGAAAGGAGCTGGCATCTCACTCTCTTTGAATCTTCTTTATCATGCTAAGAGGAGCAGGAAAAAGCAAAAAATTTCAGAATTGCACCTTGCAATGCGGAGAAATTACTGTTTGTGCATTTACAATATTCATTGATTTTTGCCATTGAAAAACGTCCAGAAATGATTGAAGCTACTGACTGAATGAAAGGAGCTGGCATCTCACTCTCTTTGAATCTTCTTTATCATGCTAAGAGGAGCAGGAAAAAGCAAAAAATTTCAGAATTGCACCTTGCAATGCGGAGAAATTACTGTTTGTGCATTTACAATATTCATTGATTTTTGCCATTGAAAAACATCATGTTATTCATATCCCAGAAATGTTTGAAGCTACTGACTGAATGAAAGAAGCTGGCAACTCACTCTCTTTGAATCTTCTTTATCATGCTAAGAGGAGCAGGAAAAAGCAAAAAATTTCAGAATTGCACCTTGCAATGCGGAGAAATTACTGTTTGTGCATTTACAATATTCATTGATTTTTGCAATTGAAAAACGTCCAGAAATGATTGAAGCTACTGACTGAATGAAAGGAGCTGGCATCTCACTCTCTTTGAATCTTCTTTATCATGTTAAGAGGAGCAGGAAAAAGCAAAAAATTTCAGAATTGCACCTTGCAATGCAGAGAAATTACTGTTTGTGCATTTACAATATTCATTGATTTTTGCCATTGAAAAACGTCCAGAAATGATTGAAGCTACTGACTGAATGAAAGGAGCTGTTATCTCACTCTCTTTGAATCTTGTTTATCATGCTAAGAGGAGCAGGAAAAAGCAAAAAATTTCAGAATTGCACCTTGCAATGCGGAGAAATTACTGTTTGTGCATTTACAATATTCATTGATTTTTGCCATTGAAAAACATCATGTTATTCATATACCAGAAATGATTGAAGCTACTGACTGAATGAAAGGAGCTGGCATCTCACACTCTTTGAATCTTTTTTATCATGCTAAGAGGAGCAGGAAAAAGTAAAAAATTTCAGAATTGCACCTTGCAATGCGGAGAAATTACTGTTTGTGCATTTACAATATTCAATGATTTTTGCCATTGAAAAACGTCCAGAAATGATTGAAGCTACTGACTGAACGAAAGGAGCTGGCATCTCACTCTCTTTGAATCTTCTTTATCATGCTAAGAGGAGCAGGAAAAAGCAAAAAATTTCAGAATTGCACCTTGCAATGCGGAGAAATTACTGTTTGTGCATTTACAATATTCATTGATTTTTGCCATTGAAAAACATCATGTTATTCATATACCAGAAATGTTTGAAGCTACTGACTGAATGAAAGGAGCTGGCATCTCACTCTCTTTGAATCTTCTTCATAATGCTAAGAGGAGCAGGAAAAAGCAAAAAATTTCAGAATTGCACCTTGCAATGCGGAGAAATTACTGTTTGTGCATTTACAATATTCATTGATTTTTGCCATTGAAAAACGTCCAGAAATGATTGAAGCTACTGACTGAATGAAAGGAGCTGGCATCTCACTCTCTTTGAATCTTCTTTATCATGCTAAGAGGAGCAGGAAAAAGCAAAAAATTTCAGAATTGCACCTTGCAATGCGGAGAAATTACTGTTTGTGCATTTACAATATTCATTGATTTTTGCCATTGAAAAACATCATGTTATTCATATACCAGAAATGTTTGAAGCTACTGACTGAATGAAAGGAGCTGGCATCTCACTCTCTTTGAATCTTCTTTATCATGCTAAGAGGAGCAGGAAAAAGCAAAAAATTTCAGAATTGCACCTTGCAATGCGGATAAATTACTGTTTGTGCATTTACAATATTCATTGATTTTTGCCATTGAAAAATGTCCAGAAATGATTGAAGCTACTGACTGAATGAAAGGAGCTGGCATCTCACTCTCTTTGAATCTTGTTTATCATGCTAAGAGGAGCAGGAAAAAGCAAAAAATTTCAGAATTGCACCTTGCAATGCGGAGAAATTACTGTTTGTGCATTTACAATATTCATTGATTTTTGCCATTGAAAAACGTCCAGAAATTATTGAAGCTACTGACTGAATGAAAGGAGCTGGCATCTCACTCTCTTTGAAACTTCTTTATCATGCTAAGAGGAGCAGGAAAAAGCAAAAATTTTCAGAATTGCACCTTGCAATGCGGAGAAATTACTGTTTGTGCATTTACAATATTCATTGATTTTTGCCATTGAAAAACGTCCAGAAATGATTGAAGCTACTGACTGAATGAAAGGAGCTGGCATCTCACTCTCTTTGAATCTTCTTTATCATGCTAAGAGGAGCAGGAAAAAGCAAAAAATTTCAGAATTGCACCTTGCAATGCGGAGAAATTACTGTTTGTGCATTTACAATATTCATTGATTTTTGCCATTGAAAAACATCATGTTATTCATATACCAGAAATGTTTGAAGCTACTGACTGAATGAAAGGAGCTGGCATCTCACTCTCTTTGAATCTTCTTTATCATGCTAAGAGGAGCAGGAAAAAGCAAAAAATTTCAGAATTGCACCTTGCAATGCGGAGAAATTACTGTTTGTGCATTTACAATATTCATTGATTTTTGCCATTGAAAAACATCATGTTATTCATATACCAGAAATGATTGAAGCTACTGACTGAATGAAAGGAGCTGGCATCTCACTCTCTTTGAATCTTCTTTATCATGCTAAGAGGAGCAGGATAAAGCAAAAAATTTCAGACTTGCACCTTGCAATGCGGAGAAATTACTGTTTGTGCATTTACAATATTCATTGATTTTTGCCATTGAAAAACATCATGTTATTCATATACCAGAAATGTTTGAAGCTACTGATTGAATGAAAGGAGCTGGCATCTCACTCTCTTTGAATCTTCTTTATCATGCTAAGAGGAGCAGGAAAAAGCAAAAAATTTCAGACTTGCACCTTGCAATGCGGAGAAATTACTGTTTGTGCATTTACAATATTCATTGATTTTTGCCATTGAAAAACATCATGTTATTCATATACCAGAAATGTTTGAAGCTACTGACTGAATGAAAGGAGCTGGCATCTCACTCTCTTTGAATCTTCTTTATCATGCTAAGAGGAGCAGGAAAAAGCAAAAAATTTCAGAATTGCACCTTGCAATGCGGAGAAATTACTGTTTGTGCATTTACAATATTCATTGATTTTTGCCATTGAAAAACATCATGTTATTCATATACCAGAAATGATTGAAGCTACTGACTGAATGAAAGGAGCTGGCATCTCACACTCTTTGAATCTTTTTTATCATGCTAAGAGGAGCAGGAAAAAGTAAAAAATTTCAGAATTGCACCTTGCAATGCGGAGAAATTACTGTTTGTGCATTTACAATATTCAATGATTTTTGCCATTGAAAAACGTCCAGAAATGATTGAAGCTACTGACTGAACGAAAGGAGCTGGCATCTCACTCTCTTTGAATCTTCTTTATCATGCTAAGAGGAGCAGGAAAAAGCAAAAAATTTCAGAATTGCACCTTGCAATGCGGAGAAATTACTGTTTGTGCATTTACAATATTCATTGATTTTTGCCATTGAAAAACATCATGTTATTCATATACCAGAAATGTTTGAAGCTACTGACTGAATGAAAGGAGCTGGCATCTCACTCTCTTTGAATCTTCTTCATAATGCTAAGAGGAGCAGGAAAAAGCAAAAAATTTCAGAATTGCACCTTGCAATGCGGAGAAATTACTGTTTGTGCATTTACAATATTCATTGATTTTTGCCATTGAAAAACGTCCAGAAATGATTGAAGCTACTGACTGAATGAAAGGAGCTGGCATCTCACTCTCTTTGAATCTTCTTTATCATGCTAAGAGGAGCAGGAAAAAGCAAAAAATTTCAGAATTGCACCTTGCAATGCGGAGAAATTACTGTTTGTGCATTTACAATATTCATTGATTTTTGCCATTGAAAAACATCATGTTATTCATATACCAGAAATGTTTGAAGCTACTGACTGAATGAAAGGAGCTGGCATCTCACTCTCTTTGAATCTTCTTTATCATGCTAAGAGGAGCAGGAAAAAGCAAAAAATTTCAGAATTGCACCTTGCAATGCGGATAAATTACTGTTTGTGCATTTACAATATTCATTGATTTTTGCCATTGAAAAATGTCCAGAAATGATTGAAGCTACTGACTGAATGAAAGGAGCTGGCATCTCACTCTCTTTGAATCTTGTTTATCATGCTAAGAGGAGCAGGAAAAAGCAAAAAATTTCAGAATTGCACCTTGCAATGCGGAGAAATTACTGTTTGTGCATTTACAATATTCATTGATTTTTGCCATTGAAAAACGTCCAGAAATTATTGAAGCTACTGACTGAATGAAAGGAGCTGGCATCTCACTCTCTTTGAAACTTCTTTATCATGCTAAGAGGAGCAGGAAAAAGCAAAAATTTTCAGAATTGCACCTTGCAATGCGGAGAAATTACTGTTTGTGCATTTACAATATTCATTGATTTTTGCCATTGAAAAACGTCCAGAAATGATTGAAGCTACTGACTGAATGAAAGGAGCTGGCATCTCACTCTCTTTGAATCTTCTTTATCATGCTAAGAGGAGCAGGAAAAAGCAAAAAATTTCAGAATTGCACCTTGCAATGCGGAGAAATTACTGTTTGTGCATTTACAATATTCATTGATTTTTGCCATTGAAAAACATCATGTTATTCATATACCAGAAATGTTTGAAGCTACTGACTGAATGAAAGGAGCTGGCATCTCACTCTCTTTGAATCTTCTTTATCATGCTAAGAGGAGCAGGAAAAAGCAAAAAATTTCAGAATTGCACCTTGCAATGCGGAGAAATTACTGTTTGTGCATTTACAATATTCATTGATTTTTGCCATTGAAAAACATCATGTTATTCATATACCAGAAATGATTGAAGCTACTGACTGAATGAAAGGAGCTGGCATCTCACTCTCTTTGAATCTTCTTTATCATGCTAAGAGGAGCAGGATAAAGCAAAAAATTTCAGACTTGCACCTTGCAATGCGGAGAAATTACTGTTTGTGCATTTACAATATTCATTGATTTTTGCCATTGAAAAACATCATGTTATTCATATACCAGAAATGTTTGAAGCTACTGATTGAATGAAAGGAGCTGGCATCTCACTCTCTTTGAATCTTCTTTATCATGCTAAGAGGAGCAGGAAAAAGCAAAAAATTTCAGACTTGCACCTTGCAATGCGGAGAAATTACTGTTTGTGCATTTACAATATTCATTGATTTTTGCCATTGAAAAACATCATGTTATTCATATACCAGAAATGTTTGAAGCTACTGACTGAATGAAAGGAGCTGGCATCTCACTCTCTTTGAATCTTCTTTATCATGCTAAGAGGAGCAGGAAAAAGCAAAAAATTTCAGAATTGCACCTTGCAATGCGGAGAAATTACTGTTTGTGCATTTACAATATTCATTGATTTTTGCCATTGAAAAACGTCCAGAAATGATTGAAGCTACTGACTGAATGAAAGGAGCTGGAATCTCACTCTCTTTGAATCTTCTTTATCATGCTAAGAGGAGCAGGAAAAAGCAAAAAATTTCAGAATTGCACCTTGCAATGCGGAGAAATTACAGTTTGTGCATTTACAATATTCATTGATTTTTGCCATTGAAAAACATCCAGAAATGATTGAAGCTACTGACTGAATGAAAGGAGCTGGCATCTCACTCTCTTTGAATCTTCTTTATCATGCTAAGAGGAGCAGGAAAAAGCAAAAAATTTCAGAATTGCACCTTGCAATGCGGAGAAATTACTGTTTGTGCATTTACAATATTCATTGATTTTTGCCATTGAAAAACATGTTATTCATATACCAGAAATGTTTGAAGCTCCTGACTGAATGAAAGGAGCTGGCACCTCACTCTCTTTGAATCTTCTTTATCATGCTAAGAGGAGCAGGAAAAAGCAAAAAATTTCAGAATTGCACCTTGCAATGCGGAGAAATTACTGTTTGTGCATTTACAATATTCATTGATTTTTGCCATTGAAAAACGTCCAGAAATGATTGAAGCTACTGACTGAATGAAAGGAGCTGGCATCTCACTCTCTTTGAATCTTCTTTATCATGCTAAGAGGAGCAGGAAAAAGCAAAAAATTTCAGAATTGCACCTTGCAATGCGGAGAAATTACTGTTTGTGCATTTACAATATTCATTGATTTTTGCCATTGAAAAATGTCCAGAAATGATTGAAGCTACTGACTGAATGAAAGGAGCTGGCATCTCACTCTCTTTGAATCTTCTTTATCATGCTAAGAGGAGCAGGAAAAAGCAAAAAATTTCAGAATTGCGCCTTGCAATGCGGAGAAATTACTGTTTGTGCATTTACAAAATTCATTGATTTTTGCCATTGAAAAACATCATGTTATTCATATACCAGAAATGATTGAAGCTACTGACTGAAGGAAAGGAGCTGGCATCTCACTCTCTTTGAATCTTCTTTATCATGCTAAGAGGAGCAGGAAAAAGCAAAAAATTTCAGAATTGCACCTTGCAATGCGGAGAAATTACTGTTTGTGCATTTACAATATTCATTGATTTTTGCCATTGAAAAACGTCCAGAAATGATTGAAGCTACTGACTGAATGAAAGGAGCTGGCATCTCACTCTCTTTGAATCTTCTTTATCATGCTAAGAGGAGCAGGAAAAAGTAAAAAATTTCAGAATTGCACCTTGCAATGCGGAGAAATTACTGTTTGTGCATTTACAATATTCAATGATTTTTGCCATTGAAAAACGTCCAGAAATGATTGAAGCTACTGACTGAATGAAAGGAGCTGGCATCTCACTCTCTTTGAATCTTGTTTATCATGCTAAGAGGAGCAGGAAAAAGCAAAAAATTTCAGAATTGCACCTTGCAATGTGGAGAAATTACTGTTTGTGCATTTACAATATTCATTGATTTTTGCCATTGAAAAACGTCCAGAAATGATTGAAGCTACTGACTGAATGAAAGGAGCTGGCATCTCACTCTCTTTGAATCTTCTTTATCATGCTAAGAGGAGCAGGAAAAAGCAAAAAATTTCAGAATTGCACCTTGCAATGCGGAGAAATTACTGTTTGTGCATTTACAATATTCATTGATTTTTGCTATTGAAAAACATCATGTTATTCATATACCAGAAATGATTGAAGCTACTGACTGAATGAAAGGAGCTGGCATCTCACTCTCTTTGAATCTTCTTTATCATGCTAAGAGGAGCAGGAAAAAGCAAAAAATTTCAGAATTGCACCTTGCAATGCGGAGAAATTACAGTTTGTGCATTTACAATATTCATTGATTTTTGCCATTGAAAAACGTCCAGAAATGATTGAAGCTACTGACTGAATGAAAGGAGCTGGCATCTCACTCTCTTTGAATCTTCTTTATCATGCTAAGAGGAGCAGGAAAAAGCAAAAAATTTCAGAATTGCACCTTGCAATGCGGAGAAATTACTGTTTGTGCATTTACAATATTCATTGATTTTTGCCATTGAAAAACGTCCAGAAATGATTGAAGGTACTGACTGAATGAAAGGAGCTGGCATATCACTCTCTTTGAATCTTCTTTATCATGCTAAGAGGAGCAGGAAAAAGCAAAAAATTTCAGAATTGCACCTTGCAATGCGGAGAAATTACTGTTTGTGCATTTACAATATTCATTGATTTTTGCCATTGAAAAACGTCCAGAAATGATTGAAGCTACTGACTGAATGAAAGGAGCTGGCATCTCACTCTCTTTGAATCTTCTTTATCATGCTAAGAGGAGCAGGAAAAAGCAAAAAATTTCAGAATTGCACCTTGCAATGCGGAGAAATTACTGTTTGTGCATTTACAATATTCATTGATTTTTGCCATTGAAAAATGTCCAGAAATGATTGAAGCTACTGACTGAATGAAAGGAGCTGGCATCTCCCTCTCTTTGAATCTTCTTTATCATGCTAAGAGGAGCAGGAAAAAGCAAAAAATTTCAGAATTGCGCCTTGCAATGCGGAGAAATTACTGTTTGTGCATTTACAAAATTCATTGATTTTTGCCATTGAAAAACATCATGTTATTCATATACCAGAAATGATTGAAGCTACTGACTGAAGGAAAGGAGCTGGCATCTCACTCTCTTTGAATCTTCTTTATCATGCTAAGAGGAGCAGGAAAAAGTAAAAAATTTCAGAATTGCACCTTGCAATGCGGAGAAATTACTGTTTGTGCATTTACAATATTCAATGATTTTTGCCATTGAAAAACGTCCAGAAATGATTGAAGCTACTGACTGAATGAAAGGAGCTGGCATCTCACTCTCTTTGAATCTTGTTTATCATGCTAAGAGGAGCAGGAAAAAGCAAAAAATTTCAGAATTGCACCTTGCAATGCGGAGAAATTACTGTTTGTGCATTTACAATATTCATTGATTTTTGCCATTGAAAAACGTCCAGAAATGATTGAAGCTACTGACTGAATGAAAGGAGCTGGCATCTCACTCTCTTTGAATCTTCTTTATCATGCTAAGAGGAGCAGGAAAAAGCAAAAAATTTCAGAATTGCACCTTGCAATGCGGAGAAATTACTGTTTGTGCATTTACAATATTCATTGATTTTTGCCATTGAAAAACATCATGTTATTCATATACCAGAAATGATTGAAGCTACTGACTGAATGAAAGGAGCTGGCATCTCACTCTCTTTGAATCTTCTTTATCATGCTAAGAGGAGCAGGAAAAAGCAAAAAATTTCAGAATTGCACCTTGCAATGCGGAGAAATTACTGTTTGTGCATTTACAATATTCATTGATTTTTGCCATTGAAAAACGTCCAGAAATGATTGAAGCTACTGACTGAATGAAAGGAGATGGCATCTCACTCTCTTTGAATCTTGTTTATCATGCTAACAGGAGCAGGAAAAAGCAAAAAATTTCAGAATTGCACCTTGCAATGCGGAGAAATTACTGTTTGTGCATTTACAATATTCATTGATTTTTGCCATTGAAAAATGTCCAGAAATGATTGAAGCTACTGACTGAATGAAAGGAGCTGGCATCTCACTCTCTTTGAATCTTCTTTATCATGCTAAGAGGAGCAGGAAAAAGCAAAAAATTTCAGAATTGCACCTTGCAATGCGGAGAAATTACTGTTTGTGCATTTACAATATTCATTGATTTTTGCTATTGAAAAACATCATGTTATTCATATACCAGAAATGATTGAAGCTACTGACAGAATGAAAGGAGCTGGCATCTCACTCTCTTTGAATCTTCTTTATCATGCTAAGAGGAGCAGGAAAAAGCAAAAAATTTCAGAATTGCACCTTGCAATGCGGAGAAATTACAGTTTGTGCATTTACAATATTCATTGATTTTTGCCATTGAAAAACGTCCAGAAATGATTGAAGCTACTGACTGAATGAAAGGAGCTGGCATCTCACTCTCTTTGAATCTTCTTTATCATGCTAAGAGGAGCAGGAAAAAGCAAAAAATTTCAGAATTGCACCTTGCAATGCGGAGAAATTACTGTTTGTGCATTTACAATATTCATTGATTTTTGCCATTGAAAAACGTCCAGAAATGATTGAAGGTACTGACTGAATGAAAGGAGCTGGCATCTCACTCTCTTTGAATCTTCTTTATCATGCTAAGAGGAGCAGGAAAAAGCAAAAAATTTCAGAATTGCACCTTGCAATGCGGAGAAATTACTGTTTGTGCATTTACAATATTCATTGATTTTTGCCATTGAAAAACGTCCAGAAATGATTGAAGCTACTGACTGAATGAAAGGAGCTGGCATCTCACTCTCTTTGAATCTTCTTTATCATGCTAAGAGGAGCAGGAAAAAGCAAAAAATTTCAGAATTGCACCTTGCAATGCGGAGAAATTACTGTTTGTGCATTTACAATATTCATTGATTTTTGCCATTGAAAAATGTCCAGAAATGATTGAAGCTACTGACTGAATGAAAGGAGCTGGCATCTCACTCTCTTTGAATCTTCTTTATCATGCTAAGAGGAGCAGGAAAAAGCAAAAAATTTCAGAATTGCGCCTTGCAATGCGGAGAAATTACTGTTTGTGCATTTACAAAATTCATTGATTTTTGCCATTGAAAAACATCATGTTATTCATATACCAGAAATGATTGAAGCTACTGACTGAAGGAAAGGAGCTGGCATCTCACTCTCTTTGAATCTTCTTTATCATGCTAAGAGGAGCAGGAAAACAAAAAATTTCAGAATTGCACCTTGCAATGCGGAGAAATTACTGTTTGTGCATTTACAATATTCATTGATTTTTGCCATTGAAAAACATCCAGAAATGATTGAAGCTACTGACTGAATGAAAGGAGCTGGCATCTCACTCTCTTTGAATCTTCTTTATTATGCTAAGAGGAGCAGGAAAAAGCAAAAAATTTCAGAATTGCACCTTGCAATGCGGAGAAATTACTGTTTGTGCATTTACAATATTCATTGATTTTTGTGAATGAAAAACATCATGTTATTCATATACCAGAAATGATTGAAGCTACTGACTGAATGAAAGGAGCTGGCATCTCACTCTCTTTGAATCTTCTTTATCATGCTAAGAGGAGCAGGAAAAAGTAAAAAATTTCAGAATTGCACCTTGCAATGCGGAGAAATTACTGTTTGTGCATTTACAATATTCAATGATTTTTGCCATTGAAAAACGTCCAGAAATGATTGAAGCTACTGACTGAATGAAAGGAGCTGGCATCTCACTCTCTTTGAATCTTGTTTATCATGCTAAGAGGAGCAGGAAAAAGCAAAAAATTTCAGAATTGCACCTTCCAATGCGGAGAAATTACTGTTTGTGCATTTACAATATTCATTGATTTTTGCCATTGAAAAACGTCCAGAAATGATTGAAGCTACTGACTGAATGAAAGGAGCTGGCATCTCACTCTCTTTGAATCTTCTTTATCATGCTAAGAGGAGCAGGAAAAAGCAAAAAATTTCAGAATTGCACCTTGCAATGCGGAGAAATTACTGTTTGTGCATTTACAATATTCATTGATTTTTGCCATTGAAAAACATGTTATTCATATACCAGAAATGTTTGAAGCTCCTGACTGAATGAAAGGAGCTGGCACCTCACTCTCTTTGAATCTTCTTTATCATGCTAAGAGGAGCAGGAAAAAGCAAAAAATTTCAGAATTGCACCTTGCAATGCGGAGAAATTACTGTTTGTGCATTTACAATATTCATTGATTTTTGCCATTGAAAAACGTCCAGAAATGATTGAAGCTACTGACTGAATGAAAGGAGCTGTCATCTCACTCTCTTTGAATCTTCTTTATCATGCTAAGAGGAGCAGGAAAAAGCAAAAAATTTCAGAATTGCACCTTGCAATGCGGAGAAATTACTGTTTGTGCATTTACAATATTCATTGATTTTTGCCATTGAAAAATGTCCAGAAATGATTGAAGCTACTGACTGAATGAAAGGAGCTGGCATCTCACTCTCTTTGAATCTTCTTTATCATGCTAGGATTAGCAGGAAAAAGCAAAAAATTTCAGAATTGCACCTTGCAATGTGGAGATATTACTGTTTGTGCATTTACAATATTAATTGATTTTTGCCATTGAAAAACATGTTTTTCATATACCAGAAATGTTTGAAGCTACTGACTGAATGAAAGGAGCTGGCATCTCACTCTCTTTGAATCTTCTTTATCATGCTAGGATTAACAGGAAAAAGCAAAAAATTTCAGAATTTCACCTTGCAATGTGGAGATATTACTGTTTGTGCATTTACAATATTCATTGATTTTTGCCATTGAAAAACATGTTTTTCATATACCAGAAATGTTTGAAGCTACTGACTGAATGAAAGGAGCTGGCATCTCACTCTCTTTGAATCTTCTTTATCATGCTAGGATTAACAGGAAAAAGCAAAAAATTTCAGAATTGCACCTTGCAATGCGGAGAAATTACTGTTTGTGCATTTACAATATTCATTGATTTTTGCCATTGAAAAACATCATGTTATTCATATACCAGAAATGATTGAAGCTACTGACTGAATGAAAGGAGCTGGCATCTCACTCTCTTTGAATCTTCTTTATCATGCTAAGAGGAGCAGGAAAAAGCAAAAAATTTCAGAATTGCACCTTGCAATGCGGAGAAATTACTGTTTGTGCATTTACAATATTCATTGATTTTTGCCATTGAAAAACGTCCAGAAATGATTGAAGCTACTGACTGAATGAAAGGAGATGGCATCTCACTCTCTTTGAATCTTGTTTATCATGCTAACAGGAGCAGGAAAAAGCAAAAAATTTCAGAATTGCACCTTGCAATGTGGAGAAATTACTGTTTGTGCATTTACAATATTCATTGATTTTTGCCATTGAAAAATGTCCAGAAATGATTGAAGCTACTGACTGAATGAAAGGAGCTGGCATCTCACTCTCTTTGAATCTTCTTTATCATGCTAAGAGGAGCAGGAAAAAGCAAAAAATTTCAGAATTGCACCTTGCAATGCGGAGAAATTACTGTTTGTGCATTTACAATATTCATTGATTTTTGCTATTGAAAAACATCATGTTATTCATATACCAGAAATGATTGAAGCTACTGACAGAATGAAAGGAGCTGGCATCTCTCTCTCTTTGAATCTTCTTTATCATGCTAAGAGGAGCAGGAAAAAGCAAAAAATTTCAGAATTGCACCTTGCAATGCGGAGAAATTACAGTTTGTGCATTTACAATATTCATTGATTTTTGCCATTGAAAAACGTCCAGAAATGATTGAAGCTACTGACTGAATGAAAGGAGCTGGCATCTCACTCTCTTTGAATCTTCTTTATCATGCTAAGAGGAGCAGGAAAAAGCAAAAAATTTCAGAATTGCACCTTGCAATGCGGAGAAATTACTGTTTGTGCATTTACAATATTCATTGATTTTTGCCATTGAAAAACGTCCAGAAATGATTGAAGGTACTGACTGAATGAAAGGAGCTGGCATCTCACTCTCTTTGAATCTTCTTTATCATGCTAAGAGGAGCAGGAAAAAGCAAAAAATTTCAGAATTGCACCTTGCAATGCGGAGAAATTACTGTTTGTGCATTTACAATATTCATTGATTTTTGCCATTGAAAAACGTCCAGAAATGATTGAAGCTACTGACTGAATGAAAGGAGCTGGCATCTCACTCTCTTTGAATCTTCTTTATCATGCTAAGAGGAGCAGGAAAAAGCAAAAAATTTCAGAATTGCACCTTGCAATGCGGAGAAATTACTGTTTGTGCATTTACAATATTCATTGATTTTTGCCATTGAAAAATGTCCAGAAATGATTGAAGCTACTGACTGAATGAAAGGAGCTGGCATCTCACTCTCTTTGAATCTTCTTTATCATGCTAAGAGGAGCAGGAAAAAGCAAAAAATTTCAGAATTGCGCCTTGCAATGCGGAGAAATTACTGTTTGTGCATTTACAAAATTCATTGATTTTTGCCATTGAAAAACATCATGTTATTCATATACCAGAAATGATTGAAGCTACTGACTGAAGGAAAGGAGCTGGCATCTCACTCTCTTTGAATCTTCTTTATCATGCTAAGAGGAGCAGGAAAAAGCAAAAAATTTCAGAATTGCACCTTGCAATGCGGAGAAATTACTGTTTGTGCATTTACAATATTCATTGATTTTTGCCATTGAAAAACATCCAGAAATGATTGAAGCTACTGACTGAATGAAAGGAGCTGGCATCTCACTCTCTTTGAATCTTCTTTATTATGCTAAGAGGAGCAGGAAAAAGCAAAAAATTTCAGAATTGCACCTTGCAATGCGGAGAAATTACTGTTTGTGCATTTACAATATTCATTGATTTTTGCGAATGAAAAACATCATGTTATTCATATACCAGAAATGATTGAAGCTACTGACTGAATGAAAGGAGCTGGCATCTCACTCTCTTTGAATCTTCTTTATCATGCTAAGAGGAGTAGGAAAAAGTAAAAAATTTCAGAATTGCACCTTGCAATGCGGAGAAATTACTGTTTGTGCATTTACAATATTCAATGATTTTTGCCATTGAAAAACGTCCAGAAATGATTGAAGCTACTGACTGAATGAAAGGAGCTGGCATCTCACTCTCTTTGAATCTTGTTTATCATGCTAAGAGGAGCAGGAAAAAGCAAAAAATTTCAGAATTGCACCTTCCAATGCGGAGAAATTACTGTTTGTGCATTTACAATATTCATTGATTTTTGCCATTGAAAAACGTCCAGAAATGATTGAAGCTACTGACTGAATGAAAGGAGCTGGCATCTCACTCTCTTTGAATCTTCTTTATCATGCTAAGAGGAGCAGGAAAAAGCAAAAAATTTCAGAATTGCACCTTGCAATGCGGAGAAATTACTGTTTGTGCATTTACAATATTCATTGATTTTTGCCATTGAAAAACATGTTATTCATATACCAGAAATGTTTGAAGCTCCTGACTGAATGAAAGGAGCTGGCACCTCACTCTCTTTGAATCTTCTTTATCATGCTAAGAGGAGCAGGAAAAAGCAAAAAATTTCAGAATTGCACCTTGCAATGCGGAGAAATTACTGTTTGTGCATTTACAATATTCATTGATTTTTGCCATTGAAAAACGTCCAGAAATGATTGAAGGTACTGACTGAATGAAAGGAGCTGGCATCTCACTCTCTTTGAATCTTCTTTATCATGCTAAGAGGAGCAGGAAAAAGCAAAAAATTTCAGAATTGCACCTTGCAATGCGGAGAAATTACTGTTTGTGCATTTACAATATTCATTGATTTTTGCCATTGAAAAACGTCCAGAAATGATTGAAGCTACTGACTGAATGAAAGGAGCTGGCATCTCACTCTCTTTGAATCTTCTTTATCATGCTAAGAGGAGCAGGAAAAAGCAAAAAATTTCAGAATTGCACCTTGCAATGCGGAGAAATTACTGTTTGTGCATTTACAATATTCATTGATTTTTGCCATTGAAAAATGTCCAGAAATGATTGAAGCTACTGACTGAATGAAAGGAGCTGGCATCTCACTCTCTTTGAATCTTCTTTATCATGCTAAGAGGAGCAGGAAAAAGCAAAAAATTTCAGAATTGCGCCTTGCAATGCGGAGAAATTACTGTTTGTGCATTTACAAAATTCATTGATTTTTGCCATTGAAAAACATCATGTTATTCATATACCAGAAATGATTGAAGCTACTGACTGAAGGAAAGGAGCTGGCATCTCACTCTCTTTGAATCTTCTTTATCATGCTAAGAGGAGCAGGAAAAAGCAAAAAATTTCAGAATTGCACCTTGCAATGCGGAGAAATTACTGTTTGTGCATTTACAATATTCATTGATTTTTGCCATTGAAAAACATCCAGAAATGATTGAAGCTACTGACTGAATGAAAGGAGCTGGCATCTCACTCTCTTTGAATCTTCTTTATTATGCTAAGAGGAGCAGGAAAAAGCAAAAAATTTCAGAATTGCACCTTGCAATGCGGAGAAATTACTGTTTGTGCATTTACAATATTCATTGATTTTTGCGAATGAAAAACATCATGTTATTCATATACCAGAAATGATTGAAGCTACTGACTGAATGAAAGGAGCTGGCATCTCACTCTCTTTGAATCTTCTTTATCATGCTAAGAGGAGCAGGAAAAAGTAAAAAATTTCAGAATTGCACCTTGCAATGCGGAGAAATTACTGTTTGTGCATTTACAATATTCAATGATTTTTGCCATTGAAAAACGTCCAGAAATGATTGAAGCTACTGACTGAATGAAAGGAGCTGGCATCTCACTCTCTTTGAATCTTGTTTATCATGCTAAGAGGAGCAGGAAAAAGCAAAAAATTTCAGAATTGCACCTTCCAATGCGGAGAAATTACTGTTTGTGCATTTACAATATTCATTGATTTTTGCCATTGAAAAACATCATGTTATTCATATACCAGAAATGATTGAAGCTACTGACTGAATGAAAGGAGCTGGCATCTCACTCTCTTTGAATCTTCTTTATCATGCTAAGAGGAGCAGGAAAAAGCAAAAAATTTCAGAATTGCACCTTGCAATGCGGAGAAATTACTGTTTGTGCATTTACAATATTCATTGATTTTTGCCATTGAAAAACATCATGTTATTCATATACCAGAAATGTTTGAAGCTACTGACTGAATGAAAGGAGCTGGCATCTCACTCTCTTTGAATCTTCTTTATCATGCTAAGAGGAGCAGGAAAAAGCAAAAAATTTCAGAATTGCACCTTGCAATGCGGATAAATTACTGTTTGTGCATTTACAATATTCATTGATTTTTGCCATTGAAAAATGTCCAGAAATGATTGAAGCTACTGACTGAATGAAAGGAGCTGGCATCTCACTCTCTTTGAATCTTGTTTATCATGCTAAGAGGAGCAGGAAAAAGCAAAAAATTTCAGAATTGCACCTTGCAATGCGGAGAAATTACTGTTTGTGCATTTACAATATTCATTGATTTTTGCCATTGAAAAACGTCCAGAAATTATTGAAGCTACTGACTGAATGAAAGGAGCTGGCATCTCACTCTCTTTGAAACTTCTTTATCATGCTAAGAGGAGCAGGAAAAAGCAAAAATTTTCAGAATTGCACCTTGCAATGCGGAGAAATTACTGTTTGTGCATTTACAATATTCATTGATTTTTGCCATTGAAAAACGTCCAGAAATGATTGAAGCTACTGACTGAATGAAAGGAGCTGGCATCTCACTCTCTTTGAATCTTCTTTATCATGCTAAGAGGAGCAGGAAAAAGCAAAAAATTTCAGAATTGCACCTTGCAATGCGGAGAAATTACTGTTTGTGCATTTACAATATTCATTGATTTTTGCCATTGAAAAACATCATGTTATTCATATACCAGAAATGTTTGAAGCTACTGACTGAATGAAAGGAGCTGGCATCTCACTCTCTTTGAATCTTCTTTATCATGCTAAGAGGAGCAGGAAAAAGCAAAAAATTTCAGAATTGCACCTTGCAATGCGGAGAAATTACTGTTTGTGCATTTACAATATTCATTGATTTTTGCCATTGAAAAACATCATGTTATTCATATACCAGAAATGATTGAAGCTACTGACTGAATGAAAGGAGCTGGCATCTCACTCTCTTTGAATCTTCTTTATCATGCTAAGAGGAGCAGGATAAAGCAAAAAATTTCAGACTTGCACCTTGCAATGCGGAGAAATTACTGTTTGTGCATTTACAATATTCATTGATTTTTGCCATTGAAAAACATCATGTTATTCATATACCAGAAATGTTTGAAGCTACTGATTGAATGAAAGGAGCTGGCATCTCACTCTCTTTGAATCTTCTTTATCATGCTAAGAGGAGCAGGAAAAAGCAAAAAATTTCAGACTTGCACCTTGCAATGCGGAGAAATTACTGTTTGTGCATTTACAATATTCATTGATTTTTGCCATTGAAAAACATCATGTTATTCATATACCAGAAATGTTTGAAGCTACTGACTGAATGAAAGGAGCTGGCATCTCACTCTCTTTGAATCTTCTTTATCATGCTAAGAGGAGCAGGAAAAAGCAAAAAATTTCAGAATTGCACCTTGCAATGCGGAGAAATTACTGTTTGTGCATTTACAATATTCATTGATTTTTGCCATTGAAAAACATCATGTTATTCATATACCAGAAATGATTGAAGCTACTGACTGAATGAAAGGAGCTGGCATCTCACACTCTTTGAATCTTTTTTATCATGCTAAGAGGAGCAGGAAAAAGTAAAAAATTTCAGAATTGCACCTTGCAATGCGGAGAAATTACTGTTTGTGCATTTACAATATTCAATGATTTTTGCCATTGAAAAACGTCCAGAAATGATTGAAGCTACTGACTGAACGAAAGGAGCTGGCATCTCACTCTCTTTGAATCTTCTTTATCATGCTAAGAGGAGCAGGAAAAAGCAAAAAATTTCAGAATTGCACCTTGCAATGCGGAGAAATTACTGTTTGTGCATTTACAATATTCATTGATTTTTGCCATTGAAAAACATCATGTTATTCATATACCAGAAATGTTTGAAGCTACTGACTGAATGAAAGGAGCTGGCATCTCACTCTCTTTGAATCTTCTTTATAATGCTAAGAGGAGCAGGAAAAAGCAAAAAATTTCAGAATTGCACCTTGCAATGCGGAGAAATTACTGTTTGTGCATTTACAATATTCATTGATTTTTGCCATTGAAAAACGTCCAGAAATGATTGAAGCTACTGACTGAATGAAAGGAGCTGGCATCTCACTCTCTTTGAATCTTCTTTATCATGCTAAGAGGAGCAGGAAAAAGCAAAAAATTTCAGAATTGCACCTTGCAATGCGGAGAAATTACTGTTTGTGCATTTACAATATTCATTGATTTTTGCCATTGAAAAACATCATGTTATTCATATACCAGAAATGTTTGAAGCTACTGACTGAATGAAAGGAGCTGGCATCTCACTCTCTTTGAATCTTCTTTATCATGCTAAGAGGAGCAGGAAAAAGCAAAAAATTTCAGAATTGCACCTTGCAATGCGGATAAATTACTGTTTGTGCATTTACAATATTCATTGATTTTTGCCATTGAAAAATGTCCAGAAATGATTGAAGCTACTGACTGAATGAAAGGAGCTGGCATCTCACTCTCTTTGAATCTTGTTTATCATGCTAAGAGGAGCAGGAAAAAGCAAAAAATTTCAGAATTGCACCTTGCAATGCGGAGAAATTACTGTTTGTGCATTTACAATATTCATTGATTTTTGCCATTGAAAAACGTCCAGAAATTATTGAAGCTACTGACTGAATGAAAGGAGCTGGCATCTCACTCTCTTTGAAACTTCTTTATCATGCTAAGAGGAGCAGGAAAAAGCAAAAATTTTCAGAATTGCACCTTGCAATGCGGAGAAATTACGGTTTGTGCATTTACAATATTCATTGATTTTTGCCATTGAAAAACGTCCAGAAATGATTGAAGCTACTGACTGAATGAAAGGAGCTGGCATCTCACTCTCTTTGAATCTTCTTTATCATGCTAAGAGGAGCAGGAAAAAGCAAAAAATTTCAGAATTGCACCTTGCAATGCGGAGAAATTACTGTTTGTGCATTTACAATATTCATTGATTTTTGCCATTGAAAAACATCATGTTATTCATATACCAGAAATGTTTGAAGCTACTGACTGAATGAAAGGAGCTGGCATCTCACTCTCTTTGAATCTTCTTTATCATGCTAAGAGGAGCAGGAAAAAGCAAAAAATTTCAGAATTGCACCTTGCAATGCGGAGAAATTACTGTTTGTGCATTTACAATATTCATTGATTTTTGCCATTGAAAAACATCATGTTATTCATATACCAGAAATGATTGAAGCTACTGACTGAATGAAAGGAGCTGGCATCTCACTCTCTTTGAATCTTCTTTATCATGCTAAGAGGAGCAGGATAAAGCAAAAAATTTCAGACTTGCACCTTGCAATGCGGAGAAATTACTGTTTGTGCATTTACAATATTCATTGATTTTTGCCATTGAAAAACATCATGTTATTCATATACCAGAAATGTTTGAAGCTACTGATTGAATGAAAGGAGCTGGCATCTCACTCTCTTTGAATCTTCTTTATCATGCTAAGAGGAGCAGGAAAAAGCAAAAAATTTCAGACTTGCACCTTGCAATGCGGAGAAATTACTGTTTGTGCATTTACAATATTCATTGATTTTTGCCATTGAAAAACATCATGTTATTCATATACCAGAAATGTTTGAAGCTACTGACTGAATGAAAGGAGCTGGCATCTCACTCTCTTTGAATCTTCTTTATCATGCTAAGAGGAGCAGGAAAAAGCAAAAAATTTCAGAATTGCACCTTGCAATGCGGAGAAATTACTGTTTGTGCATTTACAATATTCATTGATTTTTGCCATTGAAAAACGTCCAGAAATGATTGAAGCTACTGACTGAATGAAAGGAGCTGGAATCTCACTCTCTTTGAATCTTCTTTATCATGCTAAGAGGAGCAGGAAAAAGCAAAAAATTTCAGAATTGCACCTTGCAATGCGGAGAAATTACAGTTTGTGCATTTACAATATTCATTGATTTTTGCCATTGAAAAACATCCAGAAATGATTGAAGCTACTGACTGAATGAAAGGAGCTGGCATCTCACTCTCTTTGAATCTTCTTTATCATGCTAAGAGGAGCAGGAAAAAGCAAAAAATTTCAGAATTGCACCTTGCAATGCGGAGAAATTACTGTTTGTGCATTTACAATATTCATTGATTTTTGCCATTGAAAAACATGTTATTCATATACCAGAAATGTTTGAAGCTCCTGACTGAATGAAAGGAGCTGGCACCTCACTCTCTTTGAATCTTCTTTATCATGCTAAGAGGAGCAGGAAAAAGCAAAAAATTTCAGAATTGCACCTTGCAATGCGGAGAAATTACTGTTTGTGCATTTACAATATTCATTGATTTTTGCCATTGAAAAACGTCCAGAAATGATTGAAGCTACTGACTGAATGAAAGGAGCTGGCATCTCACTCTCTTTGAATCTTCTTTATCATGCTAAGAGGAGCAGGAAAAAGCAAAAAATTTCAGAATTGCACCTTGCAATGCGGAGAAATTACTGTTTGTGCATTTACAATATTCATTGATTTTTGCCATTGAAAAATGTCCAGAAATGATTGAAGCTACTGACTGAATGAAAGGAGCTGGCATCTCACTCTCTTTGAATCTTCTTTATCATGCTAAGAGGAGCAGGAAAAAGCAAAAAATTTCAGAATTGCGCCTTGCAATGCGGAGAAATTACTGTTTGTGCATTTACAAAATTCATTGATTTTTGCCATTGAAAAACATCATGTTATTCATATACCAGAAATGATTGAAGCTACTGACTGAAGGAAAGGAGCTGGCATCTCACTCTCTTTGAATCTTCTTTATCATGCTAAGAGGAGCAGGAAAAAGCAAAAAATTTCAGAATTGCACCTTGCAATGCGGAGAAATTACTGTTTGTGCATTTACAATATTCATTGATTTTTGCCATTGAAAAACGTCCAGAAATGATTGAAGCTACTGACTGAATGAAAGGAGCTGGCATCTCACTCTCTTTGAATCTTCTTTATCATGCTAAGAGGAGCAGGAAAAAGTAAAAAATTTCAGAATTGCACCTTGCAATGCGGAGAAATTACTGTTTGTGCATTTACAATATTCAATGATTTTTGCCATTGAAAAACGTCCAGAAATGATTGAAGCTACTGACTGAATGAAAGGAGCTGGCATCTCACTCTCTTTGAATCTTGTTTATCATGCTAAGAGGAGCAGGAAAAAGCAAAAAATTTCAGAATTGCACCTTGCAATGTGGAGAAATTACTGTTTGTGCATTTACAATATTCATTGATTTTTGCCATTGAAAAACGTCCAGAAATGATTGAAGCTACTGACTGAATGAAAGGAGCTGGCATCTCACTCTCTTTGAATCTTCTTTATCATGCTAAGAGGAGCAGGAAAAAGCAAAAAATTTCAGAATTGCACCTTGCAATGCGGAGAAATTACTGTTTGTGCATTTACAATATTCATTGATTTTTGCTATTGAAAAACATCATGTTATTCATATACCAGAAATGATTGAAGCTACTGACTGAATGAAAGGAGCTGGCATCTCACTCTCTTTGAATCTTCTTTATCATGCTAAGAGGAGCAGGAAAAAGCAAAAAATTTCAGAATTGCACCTTGCAATGCGGAGAAATTACAGTTTGTGCATTTACAATATTCATTGATTTTTGCCATTGAAAAACGTCCAGAAATGATTGAAGCTACTGACTGAATGAAAGGAGCTGGCATCTCACTCTCTTTGAATCTTCTTTATCATGCTAAGAGGAGCAGGAAAAAGCAAAAAATTTCAGAATTGCACCTTGCAATGCGGAGAAATTACTGTTTGTGCATTTACAATATTCATTGATTTTTGCCATTGAAAAACGTCCAGAAATGATTGAAGGTACTGACTGAATGAAAGGAGCTGGCATATCACTCTCTTTGAATCTTCTTTATCATGCTAAGAGGAGCAGGAAAAAGCAAAAAATTTCAGAATTGCACCTTGCAATGCGGAGAAATTACTGTTTGTGCATTTACAATATTCATTGATTTTTGCCATTGAAAAACGTCCAGAAATGATTGAAGCTACTGACTGAATGAAAGGAGCTGGCATCTCACTCTCTTTGAATCTTCTTTATCATGCTAAGAGGAGCAGGAAAAAGCAAAAAATTTCAGAATTGCACCTTGCAATGCGGAGAAATTACTGTTTGTGCATTTACAATATTCATTGATTTTTGCCATTGAAAAATGTCCAGAAATGATTGAAGCTACTGACTGAATGAAAGGAGCTGGCATCTCCCTCTCTTTGAATCTTCTTTATCATGCTAAGAGGAGCAGGAAAAAGCAAAAAATTTCAGAATTGCGCCTTGCAATGCGGAGAAATTACTGTTTGTGCATTTACAAAATTCATTGATTTTTGCCATTGAAAAACATCATGTTATTCATATACCAGAAATGATTGAAGCTACTGACTGAAGGAAAGGAGCTGGCATCTCACTCTCTTTGAATCTTCTTTATCATGCTAAGAGGAGCAGGAAAAAGCAAAAAATTTCAGAATTGCACCTTGCAATGCGGAGAAATTACTGTTTGTGCATTTACAATATTCATTGATTTTTGCCATTGAAAAACATCCAGAAATAATTGTAGCTACTGACTGAATGAAAGGAGCTGGCATCTCACTCTCTTTGAATCTTCTTTATCATGCTAAGAGGAGCAGGAAAAAGCAAAAAATTTCAGAATTGCACCTTGCAATGCGGAGAAATTACTGTTTGTGCATTTACAATATTCATTGATTTTTGCGATTGAAAAACATCATGTTATTCATATACCAGAAATGATTGAAGCTACTGACTGAATGAAAGGAGCTGGCATCTCACTCTCTTTGAATCTTCTTTATCATGCTAAGAGGAGCAGGAAAAAGTAAAAAATTTCAGAATTGCACCTTGCAATGCGGAGAAATTACTGTTTGTGCATTTACAATATTCAATGATTTTTGCCATTGAAAAACGTCCAGAAATGATTGAAGCTACTGACTGAATGAAAGGAGCTGGCATCTCACTCTCTTTGAATCTTGTTTATCATGCTAAGAGGAGCAGGAAAAAGCAAAAAATTTCAGAATTGCACCTTGCAATGCGGAGAAATTACTGTTTGTGCATTTACAATATTCATTGATTTTTGCCATTGAAAAACGTCCAGAAATGATTGAAGCTACTGACTGAATGAAAGGAGCTGGCATCTCACTCTCTTTGAATCTTCTTTATCATGCTAAGAGGAGCAGGAAAAAGCAAAAAATTTCAGAATTGCACCTTGCAATGCGGAGAAATTACTGTTTGTGCATTTACAATATTCATTGATTTTTGCCATTGAAAAACATCATGTTATTCATATACCAGAAATGATTGAAGCTACTGACTGAATGAAAGGAGCTGGCATCTCACTCTCTTTGAATCTTCTTTATCATGCTAAGAGGAGCAGGAAAAAGCAAAAAATTTCAGAATTGCACCTTGCAATGCGGAGAAATTACTGTTTGTGCATTTACAATATTCATTGATTTTTGCCATTGAAAAACGTCCAGAAATGATTGAAGCTACTGACTGAATGAAAGGAGATGGCATCTCACTCTCTTTGAATCTTGTTTATCATGCTAACAGGAGCAGGAAAAAGCAAAAAATTTCAGAATTGCACCTTGCAATGCGGAGAAATTACTGTTTGTGCATTTACAATATTCATTGATTTTTGCCATTGAAAAATGTCCAGAAATGATTGAAGCTACTGACTGAATGAAAGGAGCTGGCATCTCACTCTCTTTGAATCTTCTTTATCATGCTAAGAGGAGCAGGAAAAAGCAAAAAATTTCAGAATTGCACCTTGCAATGCGGAGAAATTACTGTTTGTGCATTTACAATATTCATTGATTTTTGCTATTGAAAAACATCATGTTATTCATATACCAGAAATGATTGAAGCTACTGACAGAATGAAAGGAGCTGGCATCTCACTCTCTTTGAATCTTCTTTATCATGCTAAGAGGAGCAGGAAAAAGCAAAAAATTTCAGAATTGCACCTTGCAATGCGGAGAAATTACAGTTTGTGCATTTACAATATTCATTGATTTTTGCCATTGAAAAACGTCCAGAAATGATTGAAGCTACTGACTGAATGAAAGGAGCTGGCATCTCACTCTCTTTGAATCTTCTTTATCATGCTAAGAGGAGCAGGAAAAAGCAAAAAATTTCAGAATTGCACCTTGCAATGCGGAGAAATTACTGTTTGTGCATTTACAATATTCATTGATTTTTGCCATTGAAAAACGTCCAGAAATGATTGAAGGTACTGACTGAATGAAAGGAGCTGGCATCTCACTCTCTTTGAATCTTCTTTATCATGCTAAGAGGAGCAGGAAAAAGCAAAAAATTTCAGAATTGCACCTTGCAATGCGGAGAAATTACTGTTTGTGCATTTACAATATTCATTGATTTTTGCCATTGAAAAACGTCCAGAAATGATTGAAGCTACTGACTGAATGAAAGGAGCTGGCATCTCACTCTCTTTGAATCTTCTTTATCATGCTAAGAGGAGCAGGAAAAAGCAAAAAATTTCAGAATTGCACCTTGCAATGCGGAGAAATTACTGTTTGTGCATTTACAATATTCATTGATTTTTGCCATTGAAAAATGTCCAGAAATGATTGAAGCTACTGACTGAATGAAAGGAGCTGGCATCTCACTCTCTTTGAATCTTCTTTATCATGCTAAGAGGAGCAGGAAAAAGCAAAAAATTTCAGAATTGCGCCTTGCAATGCGGAGAAATTACTGTTTGTGCATTTACAAAATTCATTGATTTTTGCCATTGAAAAACATCATGTTATTCATATACCAGAAATGATTGAAGCTACTGACTGAAGGAAAGGAGCTGGCATCTCACTCTCTTTGAATCTTCTTTATCATGCTAAGAGGAGCAGGAAAAAGCAAAAAATTTCAGAATTGCACCTTGCAATGCGGAGAAATTACTGTTTGTGCATTTACAATATTCATTGATTTTTGCCATTGAAAAACATCCAGAAATGATTGAAGCTACTGACTGAATGAAAGGAGCTGGCATCTCACTCTCTTTGAATCTTCTTTATTATGCTAAGAGGAGCAGGAAAAAGCAAAAAATTTCAGAATTGCACCTTGCAATGCGGAGAAATTACTGTTTGTGCATTTACAATATTCATTGATTTTTGTGAATGAAAAACATCATGTTATTCATATACCAGAAATGATTGAAGCTACTGACTGAATGAAAGGAGCTGGCATCTCACTCTCTTTGAATCTTCTTTATCATGCTAAGAGGAGCAGGAAAAAGTAAAAAATTTCAGAATTGCACCTTGCAATGCGGAGAAATTACTGTTTGTGCATTTACAATATTCAATGATTTTTGCCATTGAAAAACGTCCAGAAATGATTGAAGCTACTGACTGAATGAAAGGAGCTGGCATCTCACTCTCTTTGAATCTTGTTTATCATGCTAAGAGGAGCAGGAAAAAGCAAAAAATTTCAGAATTGCACCTTCCAATGCGGAGAAATTACTGTTTGTGCATTTACAATATTCATTGATTTTTGCCATTGAAAAACGTCCAGAAATGATTGAAGCTACTGACTGAATGAAAGGAGCTGGCATCTCACTCTCTTTGAATCTTCTTTATCATGCTAAGAGGAGCAGGAAAAAGCAAAAAATTTCAGAATTGCACCTTGCAATGCGGAGAAATTACTGTTTGTGCATTTACAATATTCATTGATTTTTGCCATTGAAAAACGTCCAGAAATGATTGAAGCTACTGACTGAATGAAAGGAGATGGCATCTCACTCTCTTTGAATCTTGTTTATCATGCTAACAGGAGCAGGAAAAAGCAAAAAATTTCAGAATTGCACCTTGCAATGCGGAGAAATTACTGTTTGTGCATTTACAATATTCATTGATTTTTGCCATTGAAAAATGTCCAGAAATGATTGAAGCTACTGACTGAATGAAAGGAGCTGGCATCTCACTCTCTTTGAATCTTCTTTATCATGCTAAGAGGAGCAGGAAAAAGCAAAAAATTTCAGAATTGCACCTTGCAATGCGGAGAAATTACTGTTTGTGCATTTACAATATTCATTGATTTTTGCTATTGAAAAACATCATGTTATTCATATACCAGAAATGATTGAAGCTACTGACAGAATGAAAGGAGCTGGCATCTCACTCTCTTTGAATCTTCTTTATCATGCTAAGAGGAGCAGGAAAAAGCAAAAAATTTCAGAATTGCACCTTGCAATGCGGAGAAATTACAGTTTGTGCATTTACAATATTCATTGATTTTTGCCATTGAAAAACGTCCAGAAATGATTGAAGCTACTGACTGAATGAAAGGAGCTGGCATCTCACTCTCTTTGAATCTTCTTTATCATGCTAAGAGGAGCAGGAAAAAGCAAAAAATTTCAGAATTGCACCTTGCAATGCGGAGAAATTACTGTTTGTGCATTTACAATATTCATTGATTTTTGCCATTGAAAAACGTCCAGAAATGATTGAAGGTACTGACTGAATGAAAGGAGCTGGCATCTCACTCTCTTTGAATCTTCTTTATCATGCTAAGAGGAGCAGGAAAAAGCAAAAAATTTCAGAATTGCACCTTGCAATGCGGAGAAATTACTGTTTGTGCATTTACAATATTCATTGATTTTTGCCATTGAAAAACGTCCAGAAATGATTGAAGCTACTGACTGAATGAAAGGAGCTGGCATCTCACTCTCTTTGAATCTTCTTTATCATGCTAAGAGGAGCAGGAAAAAGCAAAAAATTTCAGAATTGCACCTTGCAATGCGGAGAAATTACTGTTTGTGCATTTACAATATTCATTGATTTTTGCCATTGAAAAATGTCCAGAAATGATTGAAGCTACTGACTGAATGAAAGGAGCTGGCATCTCACTCTCTTTGAATCTTCTTTATCATGCTAAGAGGAGCAGGAAAAAGCAAAAAATTTCAGAATTGCGCCTTGCAATGCGGAGAAATTACTGTTTGTGCATTTACAAAATTCATTGATTTTTGCCATTGAAAAACATCATGTTATTCATATACCAGAAATGATTGAAGCTACTGACTGAAGGAAAGGAGCTGGCATCTCACTCTCTTTGAATCTTCTTTATCATGCTAAGAGGAGCAGGAAAAAGCAAAAAATTTCAGAATTGCACCTTGCAATGCGGAGAAATTACTGTTTGTGCATTTACAATATTCATTGATTTTTGCCATTGAAAAACATCCAGAAATGATTGAAGCTACTGACTGAATGAAAGGAGCTGGCATCTCACTCTCTTTGAATCTTCTTTATTATGCTAAGAGGAGCAGGAAAAAGCAAAAAATTTCAGAATTGCACCTTGCAATGCGGAGAAATTACTGTTTGTGCATTTACAATATTCATTGATTTTTGTGAATGAAAAACATCATGTTATTCATATACCAGAAATGATTGAAGCTACTGACTGAATGAAAGGAGCTGGCATCTCACTCTCTTTGAATCTTCTTTATCATGCTAAGAGGAGCAGGAAAAAGTAAAAAATTTCAGAATTGCACCTTGCAATGCGGAGAAATTACTGTTTGTGCATTTACAATATTCAATGATTTTTGCCATTGAAAAACGTCCAGAAATGATTGAAGCTACTGACTGAATGAAAGGAGCTGGCATCTCACTCTCTTTGAATCTTGTTTATCATGCTAAGAGGAGCAGGAAAAAGCAAAAAATTTCAGAATTGCACCTTCCAATGCGGAGAAATTACTGTTTGTGCATTTACAATATTCATTGATTTTTGCCATTGAAAAACGTCCAGAAATGATTGAAGCTACTGACTGAATGAAAGGAGCTGGCATCTCACTCTCTTTGAATCTTCTTTATCATGCTAAGAGGAGCAGGAAAAAGCAAAAAATTTCAGAATTGCACCTTGCAATGCGGAGAAATTACTGTTTGTGCATTTACAATATTCATTGATTTTTGCCATTGAAAAACATGTTATTCATATACCAGAAATGTTTGAAGCTCCTGACTGAATGAAAGGAGCTGGCACCTCACTCTCTTTGAATCTTCTTTATCATGCTAAGAGGAGCAGGAAAAAGCAAAAAATTTCAGAATTGCACCTTGCAATGCGGAGAAATTACTGTTTGTGCATTTACAATATTCATTGATTTTTGCCATTGAAAAATGTCCAGAAATGATTGAAGCTACTGACTGAATGAAAGGAGCTGGCATCTCACTCTCTTTGAATCTTCTTTATCATGCTAGGATTAGCAGGAAAAAGCAAAAAATTTCAGAATTGCACCTTGCAATGTGGAGATATTACTGTTTGTGCATTTACAATATTCATTGATTTTTGCCATTGAAAAACATGTTTTTCATATACCAGAAATGTTTGAAGCTACTGACTGAATGAAAGGAGCTGGCATCTCACTCTCTTTGAATCTTCTTTATCATGCTAGGATTAACAGGAAAAAGCAAAAAATTTCAGAATTTCACCTTGCAATGTGGAGATATTACTGTTTGTGCATTTACAATATTCATTGATTTTTGCCATTGAAAAACATGTTTTTCATATACCAGAAATGTTTGAAGCTACTGACTGAATGAAAGGAGCTGGCATCTCACTCTCTTTGAATCTTCTTTATCATGCTAGGATTAACAGGAAAAAGCAAAAAATTTCAGAATTGCACCTTGCAATGCGGAGAAATTACTGTTTGTGCATTTACAATATTCATTGATTTTTGCCATTGAAAAACATCATGTTATTCATATACCAGAAATGATTGAAGCTACTGACTGAATGAAAGGAGCTGGCATCTCACTCTCTTTGAATCTTCTTTATCATGCTAAGAGGAGCAGGAAAAAGCAAAAAATTTCAGAATTGCACCTTGCAATGCGGAGAAATTACTGTTTGTGCATTTACAATATTCATTGATTTTTGCCATTGAAAAACGTCCAGAAATGATTGAAGCTACTGACTGAATGAAAGGAGATGGCATCTCACTCTCTTTGAATCTTGTTTATCATGCTAACAGGAGCAGGAAAAAGCAAAAAATTTCAGAATTGCACCTTGCAATGCGGAGAAATTACTGTTTGTGCATTTACAATATTCATTGATTTTTGCCATTGAAAAATGTCCAGAAATGATTGAAGCTACTGACTGAATGAAAGGAGCTGGCATCTCACTCTCTTTGAATCTTCTTTATCATGCTAAGAGGAGCAGGAAAAAGCAAAAAATTTCAGAATTGCACCTTGCAATGCGGAGAAATTACTGTTTGTGCATTTACAATATTCATTGATTTTTGCTATTGAAAAACATCATGTTATTCATATACCAGAAATGATTGAAGCTACTGACAGAATGAAAGGAGCTGGCATCTCACTCTCTTTGAATCTTCTTTATCATGCTAAGAGGAGCAGGAAAAAGCAAAAAATTTCAGAATTGCACCTTGCAATGCGGAGAAATTACAGTTTGTGCATTTACAATATTCATTGATTTTTGCCATTGAAAAACGTCCAGAAATGATTGAAGCTACTGACTGAATGAAAGGAGCTGGCATCTCACTCTCTTTGAATCTTCTTTATCATGCTAAGAGGAGCAGGAAAAAGCAAAAAATTTCAGAATTGCACCTTGCAATGCGGAGAAATTACTGTTTGTGCATTTACAATATTCATTGATTTTTGCCATTGAAAAACGTCCAGAAATGATTGAAGGTACTGACTGAATGAAAGGAGCTGGCATCTCACTCTCTTTGAATCTTCTTTATCATGCTAAGAGGAGCAGGAAAAAGCAAAAAATTTCAGAATTGCACCTTGCAATGCGGAGAAATTACTGTTTGTGCATTTACAATATTCATTGATTTTTGCCATTGAAAAACGTCCAGAAATGATTGAAGCTACTGACTGAATGAAAGGAGCTGGCATCTCACTCTCTTTGAATCTTCTTTATCATGCTAAGAGGAGCAGGAAAAAGCAAAAAATTTCAGAATTGCACCTTGCAATGCGGAGAAATTACTGTTTGTGCATTTACAATATTCAATGATTTTTGCCATTGAAAAACGTCCAGAAATGATTGAAGCTACTGACTGAATGAAAGGAGCTGGCATCTCACTCTCTTTGAATCTTGTTTATCATGCTAAGAGGAGCAGGAAAAAGCAAAAAATTTCAGAATTGCACCTTCCAATGCGGAGAAATTACTGTTTGTGCATTTACAATATTCATTGATTTTTGCCATTGAAAAACGTCCAGAAATGATTGAAGCTACTGACTGAATGAAAGGAGCTGGCATCTCACTCTCTTTGAATCTTCTTTATCATGCTAAGAGGAGCAGGAAAAAGCAAAAAATTTCAGAATTGCACCTTGCAATGCGGAGAAATTACTGTTTGTGCATTTACAATATTCATTGATTTTTGCCATTGAAAAACATGTTATTCATATACCAGAAATGTTTGAAGCTCCTGACTGAATGAAAGGAGCTGGCACCTCACTCTCTTTGAATCTTCTTTATCATGCTAAGAGGAGCAGGAAAAAGCAAAAAATTTCAGAATTGCACCTTGCAATGCGGAGAAATTACTGTTTGTGCATTTACAATATTCATTGATTTTTGCCATTGAAAAACGTCCAGAAATGATTGAAGGTACTGACTGAATGAAAGGAGCTGGCATCTCACTCTCTTTGAATCTTCTTTATCATGCTAAGAGGAGCAGGAAAAAGCAAAAAATTTCAGAATTGCACCTTGCAATGCGGAGAAATTACTGTTTGTGCATTTACAATATTCATTGATTTTTGCCATTGAAAAACGTCCAGAAATGATTGAAGCTACTGACTGAATGAAAGGAGCTGGCATCTCACTCTCTTTGAATCTTCTTTATCATGCTAAGAGGAGCAGGAAAAAGCAAAAAATTTCAGAATAGCACCTTGCAATGCGGAGAAATTACTGTTTGTGCATTTACAATATTCATTGATTTTTGCCATTGAAAAATGTCCAGAAATGATTGAAGCTACTGACTGAATGAAAGGAGCTGGCATCTCACTCTCTTTGAATCTTCTTTATCATGCTAAGAGGAGCAGGAAAAAGCAAAAAATTTCAGAATTGCGCCTTGCAATGCGGAGAAATTACTGTTTGTGCATTTACAAAATTCATTGATTTTTGCCATTGAAAAACATCATGTTATTCATATACCAGAAATGATTGAAGCTACTGACTGAAGGAAAGGAGCTGGCATCTCACTCTCTTTGAATCTTCTTTATCATGCTAAGAGGAGCAGGAAAAAGCAAAAAATTTCAGAATTGCACCTTGCAATGCGGAGAAATTACTGTTTGTGCATTTACAATATTCATTGATTTTTGCCATTGAAAAACATCCAGAAATGATTGAAGCTACTGACTGAATGAAAGGAGCTGGCATCTCACTCTCTTTGAATCTTCTTTATTATGCTAAGAGGAGCAGGAAAAAGCAAAAAATTTCAGAATTGCACCTTGCAATGCGGAGAAATTACTGTTTGTGCATTTACAATATTCATTGATTTTTGCGAATGAAAAACATCATGTTATTCATATACCAGAAATGATTGAAGCTACTGACTGAATGAAAGGAGCTGGCATCTCACTCTCTTTGAATCTTCTTTATCATGCTAAGAGGAGCAGGAAAAAGTAAAAAATTTCAGAATTGCACCTTGCAATGCGGAGAAATTACTGTTTGTGCATTTACAATATTCAATGATTTTTGCCATTGAAAAACGTCCAGAAATGATTGAAGCTACTGACTGAATGAAAGGAGCTGGCATCTCACTCTCTTTGAATCTTGTTTATCATGCTAAGAGGAGCAGGAAAAAGCAAAAAATTTCAGAATTGCACCTTCCAATGCGGAGAAATTACTGTTTGTGCATTTACAATATTCATTGATTTTTGCCATTGAAAAACGTCCAGAAATGATTGAAGCTACTGACTGAATGAAAGGAGCTGGCATCTCACTCTCTTTGAATCTTCTTTATCATGCTAAGAGGAGCAGGAAAAAGCAAAAAATTTCAGAATTGCACCTTGCAATGCGGAGAAATTACTGTTTGTGCATTTACAATATTCATTGATTTTTGCCATTGAAAAACATGTTATTCATATACCAGAAATGTTTGAAGCTCCTGACTGAATGAAAGGAGCTGGCACCTCATTCTCTTTGAATCTTCTTTATCATGCTAAGAGGAGCAGGAAAAAGCAAAAAATTTCAGAATTGCACCTTGCAATGCGGAGAAATTACTGTTTGTGCATTTACAATATTCATTGATTTTTGCCATTGAAAAACGTCCAGAAATGATTGAAGCTACTGACTGAATGAAAGGAGCTGTCATCTCACTCTCTTTGAATCTTCTTTATCATGCTAAGAGGAGCAGGAAAAAGCAAAAAATTTCAGAATTGCACCTTGCAATGCGGAGAAATTACTGTTTGTGCATTTACAATATTCATTGATTTTTGCCATTGAAAAATGTCCAGAAATGATTGAAGCTACTGACTGAATGAAAGGAGCTGGCATCTCACTCTCTTTGAATCTTCTTTATCATGCTAGGATTAGCAGGAAAAAGCAAAAAATTTCAGAATTGCACCTTGCAATGTGGAGATATTACTGTTTGTGCATTTACAATATTCATTGATTTTTGCCATTGAAAAACATGTTTTTCATATACCAGAAATGTTTGAAGCTACTGACTGAATGAAAGGAGCTGGCATCTCACTCTCTTTGAATCTTCTTTATCATGCTAGGATTAACAGGAAAAAGCAAAAAATTTCAGAATTTCACCTTGCAATGTGGAGATATTACTGTTTGTGCATTTACAATATTCATTGATTTTTGCCATTGAAAAACATGTTTTTCATATACCAGAAATGTTTGAAGCTACTGACTGAATGAAAGGAGCTGGCATCTCACTCTCTTTGAATCTTCTTTATCATGCTAGGATTAACAGGAAAAAGCAAAAAATTTCAGAATTGCACCTTGCAATGTGGAGATATTACTGTTTGTGCATTTACAATATTCATTGATTTTTGCCATTGAAAAACATGTTTTTCATATACCAGAAATGTTTGAAGCTACTGACTGAATGAAAGGAGCTGGCATCTCACTCTCTTTGAATCTTCTTTATCATGCTAGGATTAACAGGAAAAAGCAAAAAATTTCAGAATTGCACCTTGCAATGTGGAGATATTACTGTTTGTGCATTTACAATATTCATTGATTTTTGCCATTGAAAAACGTCCAGAAATGTTTGAAGCTACTGACTGAATGAAAGGAGCTGGCATCTCACTCTCTTTGAATCTTCTTTATCATGCTAGGATTAGCAGGAAAAAGCAAAAAATTTCAGAATTGCACCTTGCAATGTGGAGATATTACTGTTTGTGCATTTACAATATTCATTGATTTTTGCCATTGAAAAACATGTTTTTCATATACCAGAAATGTTTGAAGCTACTGACTGAATGAAAGGAGCTGGCATCTCACTCTCTTTGAATCTTCTTTATCATGCTAGGATTAGCAGGAAAAAGCAAAAAATTTCAGAATTGCACCTTGCAATGTGGAGATATTACTGTTTGTGCATTTACAATATTCATTGATTTTTGCCATTGAAAAACGTTTTTCATATACCAGAAATGTTTGAAGCTACTGACTGAATGAAAGGAGCTGGCATCTCACTCTCTTTGAATCTTCTTTATCGTGCTAGGATTAACAGGAAAAAGCAAAAAATTTCAGAATTGCACCTTGCAATGTGGAGATATTACTGTTTGTGCATTTACAATATTCATTGATTTTTGCCATTGAAAAACGTCCAGAAATGTTTGAAGCTACTGACTGAATGAAAGGAGCTGGCATCTCACTCTCTTTGAATCTTCTTTATCATGCTAGGATTAACAGGAAAAAGCTAAAAATTTCAGAATTGCACCTTGCAATGTGGAGATATTACTGTTTGTGCATTTACAATATTCATTGATTTTTGCCATTGAAAAACATGTTTTTCATATACCAGAAATGTTTGAAGCTACTGACTGAATGAAAGGAGCTGGCATCTCACTCTCTTTGAATCTTCTTTATCATGCTAGGATTAGCAGGAAAAAGCAAAAAATTTCAGAATTGCACCTTGCAATGTGGAGATATTACTGTTTGTGCATTTACAATATTCATTGATTTTTGCCATTGAAAAACATGTGTTTTTCATATACCAGAAATGTTTGAAGCTACTGACTGAATGAAAGGAGCTGGCATCTCACTCTCTTTGAATCTTCTTTATCATGCTAGGATTAGCAGGAAAAAGCAAAAAATTTCAGAATTGCACCTTGCAATGTGGAGATATTACTGTTTGTGCATTTACAATATTCATTGATTTTTGCCATTGAAAAACATGTTTTTCATATACCAGAAATGTTTGAAGCTACTGACTGAATGAAAGGAGCTGGCATCTCACTCTCTTTGAATCTTCTTTATCATGCTAGGATTAACAGGAAAAAGCAAAAAATTTCAGAATTGCACCTTGCAATGTGGAGATATTACTGTTTGTGCATTTACAATATTCATTGATTTTTGCCATTGAAAAACGTCCAGAAATGTTTGAAGCTACTGACTGAATGAAAGGAGCTGGCATCTCACTCTCTTTGAATCTTCTTTATCATGCTAGGATTAGCAGGAAAAAGCAAAAAATTTCAGAATTGCACCTTGCAATGTGGAGATATTACTGTTTGTGCATTTACAATATTCATTGATTTTTGCCATTGAAAAACATGTTTTTCATATACCAGAAATGTTTGAAGCTACTGACTGAATGAAAGGAGCTGGCATGTCACTCTCTTTGAATCTTCTTTATCATGCTAGGATTAACAGGAAAAAGCAAAAAATTTCAGAATTGCACCTTGCAATGTGGAGATATTACTGTTTGTGCATTTACAATATTCATTGATTTTTGCCATTGAAAAACATGTTTTTCATATACCAGAAATGTTTGAAGCTACTGACTGAATGAAAGGAGCTGGCATCTCACTCTCTTTGAATCTTCTTTATCATGCTAGGATTAACAGGAAAAAGCAAAAAATTTCAGAATTGCACCTTGCAATGTGGAGATATTACTGTTTGTGCATTTACAATATTCATTGATTTTTGCCATTGAAAAACGTCCAGAAATGTTTGAAGCTACTGACTGAATGAAAGGAGCTGGCATCTCACTCTCTTTGAATCTTCTTTATCATGCTAGGATTAGCAGGAAAAAGCAAAAAATTTCAGAATTGCACCTTGCAATGTGGAGATATTACTGTTTGTGCATTTAAAATATTCATTGATTTTTGCCATTGAAAAACATGTTTTTCATATACCAGAAATGTTTGAAGCTACTGACTGAATGAAAGGAGCTGGCATCTCACTCTCTTTGAATCTTCTTTATCATGCTAGGATTAACAGGAAAAAGCAAAAAATTTCAGAATTGCACCTTGCAATGTGGAGATATTACTGTTTGTGCATTTACAATATTCATTGATTTTTGCCATTGAAAAACATGTTTTTCATATACCAGAAATGTTTGAAGCTACTGACTGAATGAAAGGAGCTGGCATCTCACTCTCTTTGAATCTTCTTTATCATGCTAGGATTAACAGGAAAAAGCAAAAAATTTCAGAATTGCACCTTGCAATGTGGAGATATTACTGTTTGTGCATTTACAATATTCATTGATTTTTGCCATTGAAAAACGTCCAGAAATGTTTGAAGCTACTGACTGAATGAAAGGAGCTGGCATCTCACTCTCTTTGAATCTTCTTTATCATGCTAGGATTAACAGGAAAAAGCAAAAAATTTCAGAATTGCACCTTGCAATGTGGAGATATTACTGTTTGTGCATTTACAATATTCATTGATTTTTGCCATTGAAAAACGTCCAGAAATGTTTGAAGCTACTGACTGAATGAAAGGAGCTGGCATCTCACTCTCTTTGAATCTTCTTTATCATGCTAGGATTAGCAGGAAAAAGCAAAAAATTTCAGAATTGCACCTTGCAATGTGGAGATATTACTGTTTGTGCATTTACAATATTCATTGATTTTTGCCATTGAAAAACATGTTTTTCATATACCAGAAATGTTTGAAGCTACTGACTGAATGAAAGGAGCTGGCATCTCACTCTCTTTGAATCTTCTTTATCATGCTAGGATTAGCAGGAAAAAGCAAAAAATTTCAGAATTGCACCTTGCAATGTGGAGATATTACTGTTTGTGCATTTACAATATTCATTGATTTTTGCCATTGAAAAACATGTTTTTCATATACCAGAAATGTTTGAAGCTACTGACTGAATGAAAGGAGCTGGCATCTCACTCTCTTTGAATCTTCTTTATCATGCTAGGATTAACAGGAAAAAGCAAAAAATTTCAGAATTGCACCTTGCAATGTGGAGATATTACTGTTTGTGCATTTACAATATTCATTGATTTTTGCCATTGAAAAACGTCCAGAAATGTTTGAAGCTACTGACTGAATGAAAGGAGCTGGCATCTCACTCTCTTTGAATCTTCTTTATCATGCTAGGATTAACAGGAAAAAGCTAAAAATTTCAGAATTGCACCTTGCAATGTGGAGATATTACTGTTTGTGCATTTACAATATTCATTGATTTTTGCCATTGAAAAACATGTTTTTCATATACCAGAAATGTTTGAAGCTACTGACTGAATGAAAGGAGCTGGCATCTCACTCTCTTTGAATCTTCTTTATCAAGCTAGGATTAGCAGGAAAAAGCAAAGAATTTCAGAATTGCACCTTGCAATGTGGAGATATTACTGTTTGTGCATTTACAATATTCATTGATTTTTGCCATTGAAAAACATGTTTTTCATATACCAGAAATGTTTGAAGCTACTGACTGAATGAAAGGAGCTGGCATCTCACTCTCTTTGAATCTTCTTTATCATGCTAAGAGGAGCAGGAAAAAGCAAAAAATTTCAGAATTGCACCTTGCAATGCGGAGAAATTACTGTTTGTGCATTTACAATATTCATTGATTTTTGCCATTGAAAAACATGTTTTTCATATACCAGAAATGTTTGAAGCTACTGACTGAATGAAAGGAGCTGGCATCTCACTCTCTTTGAATCTTCTTTATCAAGCTAGGATTAGCAGGAAAAAGCAAAGAATTTCAGAATTGCACCTTGCAATGTGGAGATATTACTGTTTGTGCATTTACAATATTCATTGATTTTTGCCATTGAAAAACATGTTTTTCATATACCAGAAATGTTTGAAGCTACTGACTGAATGAAAGGAGCTGGCATCTCACTCTCTTTGAATCTTCTTTATCATGCTAAGAGGAGCAGGAAAAAGCAAAAAATTTCAGAATTGCACCTTGCAATGCGGAGAAATTACTGTTTGTGCATTTACAATATTCATTGATTTTTGCCATTGAAAAACATCATGTTATTCATATACCAGAAATGTTTGAAGCTACTGACTGAATGAAAGGAGCTGGCATCTCACTCTCTTTGAATCTTCTTTATCATGCTAAGAGGAGCAGGAAAAAGCAAAAAATTTCAGAATTGCACCTTGCAATGCGGAGAAATTACTGTTTGTGCTTTTACAATATTCATTGATTTTTGCCATTGAAAAACGTCCAGAAATGATTGAAGCTACTGACTGAATGAAAGGAGCTGGCATCTCACTCTCTTTGAATCTTCTTTATCATGCTAAGAGGAGCAGGAAAAATCAAAAAATTTCAGAATTGCACCTTGCAATGCGGAGAAATTACTGTTTGTGCATTTACAATATTCATTGATTTTTGCCATTGAAAAACATGTTATTCATATACCAGAAATGTTTGAAGCTACTGACTGAATGAAAGGAGCTGGCACCTCACTCTCTTTGAATCTTCTTTATCATGCTAAGAGGAGCGGGAAAAAGCAAAAAATTTCAGAATTGCACCTTGCAATGCGGAGAAATTACTGTTTGTGCATTTACAATATTCATTGATTTTTGCCATTGAAAAACGTCCAGAAATGATTGAAGCTACTGACTGAATGAAAGGAGCTGGCATCTCACTCTCTTTGAATCTTCTTTATCATGCTAAGAGGAGCAGGAAAAAGCAAAAAATTTCAGAATTGCACCTTGCAATGCGGAGAAATTACTGTTTGTGCATTTACAATATTCATTGATTTTTGCCATTGAAAAACGTCCAGAAATGATTGAAGCTACTGACTGAATGAAAGGAGCTGGCATCTCACTCTCTTTGAATCTTCTTTATCATGCTAAGAGGAGCAGGAAAAAGCAAAAAATTTCAGAATTGCACCTTGCAATGCGGAGAAATTACAGTTTGTGCATTTACAATATTCATTGATTTTTGCCATTGAAAAACATCCAGAAATGATTGAAGCTACTGACTGAATGAAAGGAGCTGGCATCTCACTCTCTTTGAATCTTCTTTATCATGCTAAGAGGAGCAGGAAAAAGCAAAAAATTTCAGAATTGCACCTTGCAATGCGGAGAAATTACTGTTTGTGCATTTACAATATTCATTGATTTTTGCCATTGAAAAACATCATGTTATTCATATACCAGAAATGTTTGAAGCTACTGACTGAATGAAAGGAGCTGGCATCTCACTCTCTTTGAATGTTCGTTATCATGCTAAGAGGAGCAGGAAAAAGCAAAAAATTTCAGAATTGCACCTTGCAATGTGGAGAAATTACTGTTTGTGCATTTACAATATTCATTGATTTTTACCATTGAAAAACGTCCAGAAATGATTGAAGCTACTGACTGAATGAAAGTAGCTGGCATCTCACTCTCTTTGAATCTTCTTTATCATGCTAAGAGGAGCAGGAAAAAGCAAAAAATTTCAGACTTGCACCTTGCAATGCGGAGAAATTACTGTTTGTGCATTTACAATATTCATTGATTTTTGCCATTGAAAAACGTCCAGAAATGATTGAAGGTACTGACTGAATGAAAGGAGCTGGCATCTCACTCTCTTTGAATCTTCTTTATCATGCTAAGAGGAGCAGGAAAAAGCAAAAAATTTCAGAATTGCACCTTGCAATGCGGAGAAATTACTGTTTGTGCATTTACAATATTCATTGATTTTTGCCACTGAAAAACGTCCAGAAATGATTGAAGCTACTGACTGAATGAAAGGAGCTGGCATCTCACTCTCTTTGAATCTTCTTTATCATGCTAAGAGGAGCAGGAAAAAGCAAAAAATTTCAGAATTGCACCTTGCAATGCGGAGAAATTACAGTTTGTGCATTTACAATATTCATTGATTTTTGCCATTGAAAAACATCCAGAAATGATTGAAGCTACTGACTGAATGAAAGGAGCTGGCATCTCACTCTCTTTGAATCTTCTTTATCATGCTAAGAGGAGCAGGAAAAAGCAAAAAATTTCAGAATTGCACCTTGCAATGCGGAGAAATTACTGTTTGTGCATTTACAATATTCATTGATTTTTGCCATTGAAAAACATCATGTTATTCATATACCAGAAATGTTTGAAGCTACTGACTGAATGAAAGGAGCTGGCATCTCACTCTCTTTGAATCTTCTTTATCATGCTAAGAGGAGCAGGAAAAAGCAAAAAATTTCAGAATTGCACCTTGCAATGTGGAGAAATTACTGTTTGTGCATTTACAATATTCATTGATTTTTACCATTGAAAAACGTCCAGAAATGATTGAAGCTACTGACTGAATGAAAGTAGCTGGCATCTCACTCTCTTTGAATCTTCTTTATCATGCTAAGAGGAGCAGGAAAAAGCAAAAAATTTCAGACTTGCACCTTGCAATGCGGAGAAATTACTGTTTGTGCATTTACAATATTCATTGATTTTTGCCATTGAAAAACATCATGTTATTCATATACCAGAAATGTTTGAAGCTACTGACTGAATGAAAGGAGCTGGCATCTCACTCTCTTTGAATCTTCTTTATCATGCTAAGAGGAGCAGGAAAAAGCAAAAAATTTCAGAATTGCACCTTGCAATGCGGAGAAATTACTGTTTGTGCATTTACAATATTCATTGATTTTTGCCATTGAAAAACATCATGTTATTCATATACCAGAAATGTTTGAAGCTACTGACTGAATGAAAGGAGCTGGCATCTCACTCTCTTTGAATCTTCTTTATCATGCTAAGAGGAGCAGGAAAAAGCAAAAAATTTCAGAATTGCACCTTGCAATGCGGAGAAATTACTGTTTGTGCATTTACAATATTCATTGATTTTTGCCATTGAAAAACGTCCAGAAATGATTGAAGCTACTGACTGAATGAAAGGAGCTGGCATCTCACTCTCTTTGAATCTTCTTTATCATGCAAAGAGGAGCAGGAAAAATCAAAAAATTTCAGAATTGCACCTTGCAATGCGGAGAAATTACTGTTTGTGCATTTACAATATTCATTGATTTTTGCCATTGAAAAACATGTTATTCATATACCAGAAATGTTTGAAGCTACTGACTGAATGAAAGGAGCTGGCACCTCACTCTCTTTCAATCTTCTTTATCATGCTAAGAGGAGCGGGAAAAAGCAAAAAATTTCAGAATTGCACCTTGCAATGCGGAGAAATTACTGTTTGTGCATTTACAATATTCATTGATTTTTGCCATTGAAAAACGTCCAGAAATGATTGAAGGTACTGACTAAATGAAAGGAGCTGTCATCTCACTCTCTTTGAATCTTCTTTATCATGCTAAGAGGAGCAGGAAAAAGCAAAAAATTTCAGAATTGCACCTTGCAATGCGGAGAAATTACTGTTTGTGCATTTACAATATTCATTGATTTTTGCCATTGAAAAACGTCCAGAAATGATTGAAGCTACTGACTGAATGAAAGGAGCTGGCATCTCACTCTCTTTGAATCTTCTTTATCATGCTAAGAGGAGCAGGAAAAAGCAAAAAATTTCAGAATTGCACCTTGCAATACGGAGAAATTACAGTTTGTGCATTTACAATATTCATTGATTTTTGCCATTGAAAAACATCCAGAAATGATTGAAGCTACTGACTGAATGAAAGGAGCTGGCATCTCACTCTCTTTGAATCTTCTTTATCATGCTAAGAGGAGCAGGAAAAAGCAAAAAATTTCAGACTTGCACCTTGCAATGCGGAGAAATTACTGTTTGTGCATTTACAATATTCATTGATTTTTGCCATTGAAAAACATCATGTTATTCATATACCAGAAATGTTTGAAGCTACTGACTGAATGAAAGGAGCTGGCATCTCACTCTCTTTGAATCTTCTTTATCATGCTAAGAGGAGCAGGAAAAAGCAAAAAATTTCAGAATTGCACCTTGCAATGCGGAGAAATTACTGTTTGTGCATTTACAATATTCATTGATTTTTGCCATTGAAAAACGTCCAGAAATGATTGAAGCTACTGACTGAATGAAAGGAGCTGGCATCTCACTCTCTTTGAATCTTCTTTATCATGCTAAGAGGAGCAGGAAAAAGCAAAAAATTTCAGAATTGCACCTTGCAATGCGGAGAAATTACTGTTTGTGCATTTACAATATTCATTGATTTTTGCCATTGAAAAACATCATGTTATTCATATACCAGAAATGTTTGAAGCTACTGACTGAATGAAAGGAGCTGACATCTCATTCTCTTTGAATCTTCTTTATCATGCTAAGAGGAGCAGGAAAAAGCAAAAAATTTCAGAATTGCACCTTGCAATGCGGAGAAATTACTGTTTGTGCATTTACAATATTCATTGATTTTTGCCATTGAAAAACGTCCAGAAATGATTGAAGCTACTGACTGAATGAAAGGAGCTGGCATCTCACTCTCTTTGAATCTTCTTTATCATGCTAAGAGGAGCAGGAAAAAGCAAAAAATTTCAGAATTGCACCTTGCAATGCGGAGAAATTACTGTTTGTGCATTTACAATATTCATTGATTTTTGCCATTGAAAAACATCATGTTATTCATATACCAGAAATGTTTGAAGCTACTGACTGAATGAAAGGAGCTGGCATCTCACTCTCTTTGAATCTTCTTTATCATGCTAAGAGGAGCAGGAAAAAGCAAAAAATTTCAGAATTGCACCTTGCAATGTGGAGAAATTACTGTTTGTGCATTTACAATATTCATTGATTTTTGCCATTGAAAAACATCATGTTATTCATATACCAGAAATGTTTGAAGCTACTGACTGAATGAAAGGAGCTGGCATCTCACTCTCTTTGAATCTTCTTTATCATGCTAAGAGGAGCAGGAAAAAGCAAAAAATTTCAGAATTGCACCTTGGAATGTGGAGAAATTACTGTTTGTGCATTTACAATATTCATTGATTTTTACCATTGAAAAACGTCCAGAAATGATTGAAGCTACTGACTGAATGAAAGTAGCTGGCATCTCACTCTCTTTGAATCTTCTTTATCATGCTAAGAGGAGCAGGAAAAAGCAAAAAATTTCAGACTTGCACCTTGCAATGCGGAGAAATTACTGTTTGTGCATTTACAATATTCATTGATTTTTGCCATTGAAAAACATCATGTTATTCATATACCAGAAATGTTTGAAGCTACTGACTGAATGAAAGGAGCTGGCATCTCACTCTCTTTGAATCTTCTTTATCATGCTAAGAGGAGCAGGAAAAAGCAAAAAATTTCAGAATTGCACCTTGCAATGTGGAGAAATTACTGTTTGTGCATTTACAATATTCATTGATTTTTACCATTGAAAAACGTCCAGAAATGATTGAAGCTACTGACTGAATGAAAGTAGCTGGCATCTCACTCTCTTTGAATCTTCTTTATCATGCTAAGAGGAGCAGGAAAAAGCAAAAAATTTCAGACTTGCACCTTGCAATGCGGAGAAATTACTGTTTGTGCATTTACAATATTCATTGATTTTTGCCATTGAAAAACATCATGTTATTCATATACCAGAAATGTTTGAAGCTACTGACTGAATCAAAGGAGCTGGCATCTCACTCTCTTTGAATCTTCTTTATCATGCTAAGAGGAGCAGGAAAAAGCAAAAAATTTCAGAATTGCACCTTGCAATGCGGAGAAATTACTGTTTGTGCATTTACAATATTCATTGATTTTTGCCATTGAAAAACGTCCAGAAATGATTGAAGCTACTGACTGAATGAAAGGATCTGGCATCTCACTCTCTTTGAATCTTCTTTATCATGCTAAGAGGAGCAGGAAAAAGCAAAAAATTTCAGAATTGCACCTTGCAATGCGGAGAAATTACTGTTTGTGCATTTACAATATTCATTGATTTTTGCCATTGAAAAACGTCCAGAAATGATTGAAGCTACTGATTGAATGAAAGGAGCTGGCATCTCACTCTCTTTGAATCTTCTTTATCATGCTAAGAGGAGCAGGAAAAAGCAAAAAATTTCAGAATTGCACCTTGCAATGCGGAGAAATTACTGTTTGTGCATTTACAATATTCATTGATTTTTGCCATTGAAAAACATGTTATTCATATACCAGAAATGTTTGAAGCTACTGACTGAATGAAAGGAGCTGGCACCTCACTCTCTTTGAATCTTCTTTATCATGCTAAGAGGAGCAGGAAAAAGCAAAAAATTTCAGAATTGCACCTTGCAATGCGGAGAAATTACTGTTTGTGCATTTACAATATTCATTGATTTTTGCCATTGAAAAACATCATGTTATTCATATACCAGAAATGTTTGAAGCTACTGACTGAATGAAAGGAGTTGGCATCTCACTCTCTTTGAATCTTCTTTATCATGCTAAGAGGAGCAGGAAAAAGCAAAAAATTTCAGAATTGCACCTTGCAATGCGGAGAAATTACTGTTTGTGCATTTACAATATTCATTGATTTTTGCCATTGAAAAACATCATGTTATTCATATACCAGAAATGTTTGAAGCTACTGACTGAATGAAAGGAGCTGGCATCTCACTCTCTTTGAATCTTCTTTATCATGCTAAGAGGAGCAGGAAAAAGCAAAAAATTTTAGAATTGCACATTGCAATGTGGAGAAATTACTGTTTGTGCATTTACAATATTCATTGATTTTTACCATTGAAAAACGTCCAGAAATGATTGAAGCTACTGACTGAATGAAAGTAGCTGGCATCTCACTCTCTTTGAATCTTCTTTATCATGCTAAGAGGAGCAGGAAAAAGCAAAAAATTTCAGACTTGCACCTTGCAATGCGGAGAAATTACTGTTTGTGCATTTACAATATTCATTGATTTTTGCCATTGAAAAACATCATGTTATTCATATTCCAGAAATGTTTGAAGCTACTGACTGAATGAAAGGAGCTGGCATCTCACTCTCTTTGAATCTTCTTTATCATGCTAAGAGGAGCAGGAAAAAGCAAAAAATTTCAGAATTGCACCTTGCAATGCGGAGAAATTACTGTTTGTGCATTTACAATATTCATTGATTTTTGCCATTGAAAAACGTCCAGAAATGATTGAAGCTACTGACTGAATGAAAGGAGCTGGCATCTCACTCTCTTTGAATCTTCTTTATCATGCTAAGAGGAGCAGGAAAAAGCAAAAAATTTCAGAATTGCACCTTGCAATGCGGAGAAATTACTGTTTGTGCATTTACAATATTCATTGATTTTTGCCATTGAAAAACATCATGTTATTCATATACCAGAAATGTTTGAAGCTACTGACTGAATGAAAGGAGCTGACATCTCACTCTCTTTGAATCTTCTTTATCATGCTAAGAGGAGCAGGAAAAAGCAAAAAATTTCAGAATTGCACCTTGCAATGCGGAGAAATTACTGTTTGTGCATTTACAATATTCATTGATTTTTGCCATTGAAAAACGTCCAGAAATGATTGAAGCTACTGACTGAATGAAAGGAGCTGGCATCTCACTCTCTTTGAATCTTCTTTATCATGCTAAGAGGAGCAGGAAAAAGCAAAAAATTTCAGAATTGCACCTTGCAATGCGGAGAAATTACTGTTTGTGCATTTACAATATTCATTGATTTTTGCCATTGAAAAACATCATGTTATTCATATACCAGAAATGTTTGAAGCTACTGACTGAATGAAAGGAGCTGGCATCTCACTCTCTTTGAATCTTCTTTATCATGCTAAGAGGAGCAGGAAAAAGCAAAAAATTTCAGAATTGCACCTTGCAATGTGGAGAAATTACTGTTTGTGCATTTACAATATTCATTGATTTTTACCATTGAAAAACGTCCAGAAATGATTGAAGCTACTGACTGAATGAAAGTAGCTGGCATCTCACTCTCTTTGAATCTTCTTTATCATGCTAAGAGGAGCAGGAAAAAGCAAAAAAATTTCAGACTTGCACCTTGCAATGCGGATAAATTACTGTTTGTGCATTTACAATATTCATTGATTTTTGCCATTGAAAAACATCATGTTATTCATATACCAGAAATGTTTGAAGCTACTGACTGAATGAAAGGAGCTGGCATCTCACTCTCTTTGAATCTTCTTTATCATGCTAAGAGGAGCAGGAAAAAGCAAAAAATTTCAGAATTGCACCTTGCAATGCGGAGAAATTACTGTTTGTGCATTTACAATATTCATTGATTTTTGCCATTGAAAAACATCCAGAAATGATTGAAGCTACTGACTGAATGAAAGGAGCTGGCATCTCACTCTCTTTGAATCTTCTTTATCATGCTAAGAGGAGCAGGAAAAAGCAAAAAATTTCAGAATTGCACCTTGCAATGCGGAGAAATTACTGTTTGTGCATTTACAATATTCATTGATTTTTGCCATTGAAAAACATCCAGAAATGATTGAAGCTACTGACTGAATGAAAGGAGCTGGCATCTCACTCTTTTTGAATCTTCTTTATCATGCTAAGAGGAGCAGGAAAAAGCAAAAAATTTCAGAATTGCACCTTGCAATGCGGAGAAATTACTGTTTGTGCATTTACAATATTCATTGATTTTTGCCATTGAAAAACATCATGTTATTCATATACCAGAAATGTTTGAAGCTACTGACTGAATGAAAGGAGCTGGCATCTCACTCTCTTTGAATCTTCTTTATCATGCTAAGAGGAGCAGGAAAAAGCAAAAAATTTCAGAATTGCACCTTGCAATGCGGAGAAATTACTGTTTGTGCATTTACAATATTCATTGATTTTTGCCATTGAAAAACATCATGTTATTCATATACCAGAAATGTTTGAAGCTACTGACTGAATGAAAGGAGCTGGCATCTCACTCTCTTTGAATCTTCTTTATCATGCTAAGAGGAGCAGGAAAAAGCAAAAAATTTCAGAATTGCACCTTGCAATGTGGAGAAATTACTGTTTGTGCATTTACAATATTCATTGATTTTTACCATTGAAAAACGTCCAGAAATGATTGAAGCTACTGACTGCATGAAAGTAACTGGCATCTCACTCTCTTTGAATCTTCTTTATCATGCTAAGAGGAGCAGGAAAAAGCAAAAAATTTCAGACTTGCACCTTGCAATGCGGAGAAATTACTGTTTGTGCATTTACAATATTCATTGATTTTTGCCATTGAAAAACATCATGTTATTCATATACCAGAAATGTTTGAAGCTACTGACTGAATGAAAGGAGCTGGCATCTCACTCTCTTTGAATCTTCTTTATCATGCTAAGAGGAGCAGGAAAAAGCAAAAAATTTCAGAATTGCACCTTGCAATGCGGAGAAATTACTGTTTGTGCATTTACAATATTCATTGATTTTTGCCATTGAAAAACGTCCAGAAATGATTGAAGCTACTGACTGAATGAAAGGAGCTGGCATCTCACTCTCTTTGAATCTTCTTTATCATGCTAAGAGGAGCAGGAAAAAGCAAAAAATTTCAGACTTGCACCTTGCAATGCGGAGAAATTACTGTTTGTGCATTTACAATATTCATTGATTTTTGCCATTGAAAAACATGTTTTTCATATACCAGAAATGTTTGAAGCTACTGACTGAATGAAAGGAGCTGGCATCTCACTCTCTTTGAATCTTCTTTATCATGCTAGGATTAACAGGAAAAAGCAAAAAATTTCAGAATTGCACCTTGCAATGTGGAGATATTACTGTTTGTGCATTTACAATATTCATTGATTTTTGCCATTGAAAAACATGTTTTTCATATACCAGAAATGTTTGAAGCTACTGACTGAATGAAAGGAGCTGGCATCTCACTCTCTTTGAATCTTCTTTATCATGCTAGGATTAACAGGAAAAAGCTAAAAATTTCAGAATTGCACCGTGCAATGTGGAGATATTACTGTTTGTGCATTTACAATATTCATTGATTTTTGCCATTGAAAAACATGTTTTTCATATACCAGAAATGTTTGAAGCTACTGACTGAATGAAAGGAGCTGGCATCTCACTCTCTTTGAATCTTCTTTATCATGCTAGGATTAGCAGGAAAAAGCAAAAAATTTCAGAATTGCACCTTGCAATGTGGAGATATTACTGTTTGTGCATTTACAATATTCATTGATTTTTGCCATTGAAAAACATGTTTTTCATATACCAGAAATGTTTGAAGCTACTGACTGAATGAAAGGAGCTGGCATCTCACTCTCTTTGAATCTTCTTTATCATGCTAGGATTAACAGGAAAAAGCAAAAAATTTCAGAATTGCACCTTGCAATGTGGAGATATTACTGTTTGTGCATTTACAATATTCATTGATTTTTGCCATTGAAAAACATGTTTTTCATATACCAGAAATGTTTGAAGCTACTGACTGAATGAAAGGAGCTGGCATCTCACTCTCTTTGAATCTTCTTTATCATGCTAGGATTAACAGGAAAAAGCTAAAAATTTCAGAATTGCACCGTGCAATGTGGAGATATTACTGTTTGTGCATTTACAATATTCATTGATTTTTGCCATTGAAAAACGTTTTTCATATACCAGAAATGTTTGAAGCTACTGACTGAATGAAAGGAGCTGGCATCTCACTCTCTTTGAATCTTCTTTATCATGCTAGGATTAGCAGGAAAAAGCAAAAAATTTCAGAATTGCACCTTGCAATGTGGAGATATTACTGTTTGTGCATTTACAATATTCATTGATTTTTGCCATTGAAAAACATGTTTTTCATATACCAGAAATGTTTGAAGCTACTGACTGAATGAAAGGAGCTGGCATCTCACTCACTTTGAATCTTCTTTATCATGCTAGGATTAACAGGAAAAAGCTAAAAATTTCAGAATTGCACCGTGCAATGTGGAGATATTACTGTTTGTGCATTTACAATATTCATTGATTTTTGCCATTGAAAAACATGTTTTTCATATACCAGAAATGTTTGAAGCTACTGACTGAATGAAAGGAGCTGGCATCTCACTCTCTTTGAATCTTCTTTATCATGCTAGGATTAGCAGGAAAAAGCAAAAAATTTCAGAATTGCACCTTGCAATGTGGAGATATTACTGTTTGTGCATTTACAATATTCATTGATTTTTGCCATTGAAAAACATGTTTTTTATATACCAGAAATGTTTGAAGCTACTGACTGAATGAAAGGAGCTGGCATCTCACTCTCTTTGAATCTTCTTTATCATGCTAGGATTAACAGGAAAAAGCAAAAAATTTCAGAATTGCACCTTGCAATGTGGAGATATTACTGTTTGTGCATTTACAATATTCATTGATTTTTGCCATTGAAAAACATGTTTTTCATATACCAGAAATGTTTGAAGCTACTGACTGAATGAAAGGAGCTGGCATCTCACTCTCTTTGAATCTTCTTTATCATGCTAGGATTAGCAGGAAAAAGCAAAAAAATTCAGAATTGCACCTTGCAATGTGGAGATATTACTGTTTGTGCATTTACAATATTCATTGATTTTTGCCATTGAAAAACATGTTTTTCATATACCAGAAATGTTTGAAGCTACTGACTGAATGAAAGGAGCTGGCATCTCACTCTCTTTGAATCTTCTTTATCATGCTAGGATTAACAGGAAAAAGCTAAAAATTTCAGAATTGCACCGTGCAATGTGGAGATATTACTGTTTGTGCATTTACAATATTCATTGATTTTTGCCATTGAAAAACATGTTTTTCATATACCAGAAATGTTTGAAGCTACTGACTGAATGAAAGGAGCTGGCATCTCACTCTCTTTGAATCTTCTTTATCATGCTAGGATTAGCAGGAAAAAGCAAAAAATTTCAGAATTGCACCTTGCAATGTGGAGATATTACTGTTTGTGCATTTACAATATTCATTGATTTTTGCCATTGAAAAACATGTTTTTCATATACCAGAAATGTTTGAAGCTACTGACTGAATGAAAGGAGCTGGCATCTCACTCACTTTGAATCTTCTTTATCATGCTAGGATTAACAGGAAAAAGCTAAAAATTTCAGAATTGCACCGTGCAATGTGGAGATATTACTGTTTGTGCATTTACAATATTCATTGATTTTTGCCATTGAAAAACATGTTTTTCATATACCAGAAATGTTTGAAGCTACTGACTGAATGAAAGGAGCTGGCATCTCACTCTCTTTGAATCTTCTTTATCATGCTAGGATTAGCAGGAAAAAGCAAAAAATTTCAGAATTGCACCTTGCAATGTGGAGATATTACTGTTTGTGCATTTACAATATTCATTGATTTTTGCCATTGAAAAACATGTTTTTTATATACCAGAAATGTTTGAAGCTACTGACTGAATGAAAGGAGCTGGCATCTCACTCTCTTTGAATCTTCTTTATCATGCTAGGATTAACAGGAAAAAGCAAAAAATTTCAGAATTGCACCTTGCAATGTGGAGATATTACTGTTTGTGCATTTACAATATTCATTGATTTTTGCCATTGAAAAACATGTTTTTCATATACCAGAAATGTTTGAAGCTACTGACTGAATGAAAGGAGCTGGCATCTCACTCTCTTTGAATCTTCTTTATCATGCTAGGATTAGCAGGAAAAAGCAAAAAATTCAGAATTGCACCTTGCAATGTGGAGATATTACTGTTTGTGCATTTACAATATTCATTGATTTTTGCCATTGAAAAACATGTTTTTTCATATACCAGAAATGTTTGAAGCTACTGACTGAATGAAAGGAGCTGGCATCTCACTCTCTTTGAATCTTCTTTATCATGCTAGGATTAACAGGAAAAAGCTAAAAATTTCAGAATTGCACCGTGCAATGTGGAGATATTACTGTTTGTGCATTTACAATATTCATTGATTTTTGCCATTGAAAAACATGTTTTTCATATACCAGAAATGTTTGAAGCTACTGACTGAATGAAAGGAGCTGGCATCTCACTCTCTTTGAATCTTCTTTATCATGCTAGGATTAACAGGAAAAAGCTAAAAATTTCAGAATTGCACCGTGCAATGTGGAGATATTACTGTTTGTGCATTTACAATATTCATTGATTTTTGCCATTGAAAAACATGTTTTTCATATACCAGAAATGTTTGAAGCTACTGACTGAATGAAAGGAGCTGGCATCTCACTCTCTTTGAATCTTCTTTATCATGCTAGGATTAGCAGGAAAAAGCAAAAAATTTCAGAATTGCACCTTGCAATGTGGAGATATTACTGTTTGTGCATTTACAATATTCATTGATTTTTGCCATTGAAAAACATGTTTTTCATATACCAGAAATGTTTGAAGCTACTGACTGAATGAAAGGAGCTGGCATCTCACTCTCTTTGAATCTTCTTTATCATGCTAGGATTAACAGGAAAAAGCAAAAAATTTCAGAATTGCACCTTGCAATGTGGAGATATTACTGTTTGTGCATTTACAATATTCATTGATTTTTGCCATTGAAAAACATGTTTTTCATATACCAGAAATGTTTGAAGCTACTGACTGAATGAAAGGAGCTGGCATCTCACTCTCTTTGAATCTTCTTTATCATGCTAGGATTAACAGGAAAAAGCTAAAAATTTCAGAATTGCACCGTGCAATGTGGAGATATTACTGTTTGTGCATTTACAATATTCATTGATTTTTGCCATTGAAAAACATGTTTTTCATATACCAGAAATGTTTGAAGCTACTGACTGAATGAAAGGAGCTGGCATCTCACTCTCTTTGAATCTTCTTTATCATGCTAGGATTAGCAGGAAAAAGCAAAAAATTTCAGAATTGCACCTTGCAATGTGGAGATATTACTGTTTGTGCATTTACAATATTCATTGATTTTTGCCATTGAAAAACATGTTTTTCATATACCAGAAATGTTTGAAGCTACTGACTGAATGAAAGGAGCTGGCATCTCACTCACTTTGAATCTTCTTTATCATGCTAGGATTAACAGGAAAAAGCTAAAAATTTCAGAATTGCACCGTGCAATGTGGAGATATTACTGTTTGTGCATTTACAATATTCATTGATTTTTGCCATTGAAAAACATGTTTTTCATATACCAGAAATGTTTGAAGCTACTGACTGAATGAAAGGAGCTGGCATCTCACTCTCTTTGAATCTTCTTTATCATGCTAGGAATTAGCAGGAAAAAGCAAAAAATTTCAGAATTGCACCTTGCAATGTGGAGATATTACTGTTTGTGCATTTACAATATTCATTGATTTTTGCCATTGAAAAACATGTTTTTTATATACCAGAAATGTTTGAAGCTACTGACTGAATGAAAGGAGCTGGCATCTCACTCTCTTTGAATCTTCTTTATCATGCTAGGATTAACAGGAAAAAAGCAAAAAATTTCAGAATTGCACCTTGCAATGTGGAGATATTACTGTTTGTGCATTTACAATATTCATTGATTTTTGCCATTGAAAAACATGTTTTTCATATACCAGAAATGTTTGAAGCTACTGACTGAATGAAAGGAGCTGGCATCTCACTCTCTTTGAATCTTCTTTATCATGCTAGGATTAGCAGGAAAAAGCAAAAAAATTCAGAATTGCACCTTGCAATGTGGAGATATTACTGTTTGTGCATTTACAATATTCATTGATTTTTGCCATTGAAAAACATGTTTTTCATATACCAGAAATGTTTGAAGCTACTGACTGAATGAAAGGAGCTGGCATCTCACTCTCTTTGAATCTTCTTTATCATGCTAGGATTAACAGGAAAAAGCTAAAAATTTCAGAATTGCACCGTGCAATGTGGAGATATTACTGTTTGTGCATTTACAATATTCATTGATTTTTGCCATTGAAAAACATGTTTTTCATATACCAGAAATGTTTGAAGCTACTGACTGAATGAAAGGAGCTGGCATCTCACTCTCTTTGAATCTTCTTTATCATGCTAGGATTAGCAGGAAAAAGCAAAAAATTTCAGAATTGCACCTTGCAATGTGGAGATATTACTGTTTGTGCATTTACAATATTCATTGATTTTTGCCATTGAAAAACATGTTTTTCATATACCAGAAATGTTTGAAGCTACTGACTGAATGAAAGGAGCTGGCATCTCACTCTCTTTGAATCTTCTTTATCATGCTAGGATTAACAGGAAAAAGCAAAAAATTTCAGAATTGCACCTTGCAATGTGGAGATATTACTGTTTGTGCATTTACAATATTCATTGATTTTTGCCATTGAAAAACATGTTTTTCATATACCAGAAATGTTTGAAGCTACTGACTGAATGAAAGGAGCTGGCATCTCACTCTCTTTGAATCTTCTTTATCATGCTAGGATTAACAGGAAAAAGCTAAAAATTTCAGAATTGCACCGTGCAATGTGGAGATATTACTGTTTGTGCATTTACAATATTCATTGATTTTTGCCATTGAAAAACATGTTTTTCATATACCAGAAATGTTTGAAGCTACTGACTGAATGAAAGGAGCTGGCATCTCACTCTCTTTGAATCTTCTTTATCATGCTAGGATTAACAGGAAAAAGCAAAAAATTTCAGAATTGCACCTTGCAATGTGGAGATATTACTGTTTGTGCATTTACAATATTCATTGATTTTTGCCATTGAAAACATGTTTTTCATATACCAGAAATGTTTGAAGCTACTGACTGAATGAAAGGAGCTGGCATCTCACTCTCTTTGAATCTTCTTTATCATGCTAGGATTAGCAGGAAAAAGCAAAAAATTCAGAATTGCACCTTGCAATGTGGAGATATTACTGTTTGTGCATTTACAATATTCATTGATTTTTGCCATTGAAAAACATGTTTTTCATATACCAGAAATGTTTGAAGCTACTGACTGAATGAAAGGAGCTGGCATCTCACTCTCTTTGAATCTTCTTTATCATGCTAGGATTAACAGGAAAAAGCTAAAAATTTCAGAATTGCACCGTGCAATGTGGAGATATTACTGTTTGTGCATTTACAATATTCATTGATTTTTGCCATTGAAAAACATGTTTTTCATATACCAGAAATGTTTGAAGCTACTGACTGAATGAAAGGAGCTGGCATCTCACTCTCTTTGAATCTTCTTTATCATGCTAGGATTAGCAGGAAAAAGCAAAAAATTTCAGAATTGCACCTTGCAATGTGGAGATATTACTGTTTGTGCATTTACAATATTCATTGATTTTTGCCATTGAAAAACATGTTTTTCATATACCAGAAATGTTTGAAGCTACTGACTGAATGAAAGGAGCTGGCATCTCACTCTCTTTGAATCTTCTTTATCATGCTAGGATTAACAGGAAAAGCAAAAAATTTCAGAATTGCACCTTGCAATGTGGAGATATTACTGTTTGTGCATTTACAATATTCATTGATTTTTGCCATTGAAAAACATGTTTTTCATATACCAGAAATGTTGAAGCTACTGACTGAATGAAAGGAGCTGGCATCTC